>NC_135821.1:4103193-4216207 GCF_964213995.1 Mustelus asterias | reverse complement strand
CCTCACACCCCTCGACCCTCACCCCCCTCGACCCTCACCCCCCTTCGACCCTCACCCCCCTCAACCCTCACCCCCTCAACGCTCACCCCCCTCGATCTCACCCCCCTCGACCCTCACCCCCTCGACCCTCACCTCCCTCGACCCTCACCCCCCTTGACCCTCACCCCCTTGACCCTCACCCCCTCAACCCTCACCCACCCGACCCTCACCCCTCTTGACCCTCGCCCCTCTCGACCCTCACGCCTCTCGACCTTCACCCCCCTTAACCTTCACCCGCAACCCTTACCTCCCTCAACCCTCACCTCCCACGACCCTCAACCCCTCAACCCTCACCCCCTCAACCCTCACCCCCCTCGACCCTCACTCCCCTCGGCCCTCACCCCCCTCAACCCTCACCCCCCTCAACCCTCACCCCTCGACCCTCACCCCCTCGACCCTCACCCCCCTCGACCCTCACCCCCCTCGACCCTCACCCCCCTCGACCCTCACCCCCTCGACCCTCACCCCCTCGACCCATACCTACCCTCGGCCCTCACCCCCCTCAACTCTCATCTCCCTCAGTCCTTACCTCCCTCGACCCTCATCTCCCTTCGACCCTCATCACTCACCTCCCTCGCCCCTCACCTCCCCCCCTCTCCCCCTCCCCCTCATCCCCTCCCCTCACCCCCACCCCTCCCCCTCACCCCTCACTCCCCTCACCCCTCACTCCCCTCACCCCTCACTCCCCTCGCCCCTCACCCCCCTCGCCCCTCACCCCCTCGCCCCTCACCTCGCCCTCACCCCCTCACCCCCCTCGCCCCTCATCCTACTCGTCCCTCATCCTACTCGCCCCTCATCCCCCTCGCCCCTCACCCCTTCACCCCTCATCCACTCTCCCTTCACCTCTTCACCCCTCACCCCCTTGACCCTCACCTCCTTGACCCTCACCCCCTTGGCCCTCACCCCTCGACCCACACCCCTCGATCCTCACCCCTCGACCCTCACCCCCTCGACCCTCTTACCCCTCAATTCACACCCCTTCACTCCTCACCCCCTTGACCCTCACCCCCTCGACCCTCACACCCCTTGAACCTCACCTCCCCTCGGCCCGCACCCCCCTTGACCCTTATCCCCTCCATCCTCACTTCCTCAACCCTCACCCCCTCGGCCCTCACCCCTCTCGACTCTTACCTCCCTCGACCCTCACCTCCCTCGACCTCACACCACTCGACCCTCACCCCCCTCGACCCTCACCCCTCTCGACCCTCACCCCCCTTGTCCCTCACCCCCCTCGACCCTCACCCCCCTCGACCCTCACCCCCTTGACCCTCACCCCCTCGATCCTCACCCCCTTGACCCTCACCCCCTTGGCCCTCACCCCCTCAACCCTCACCCGCTCGACCCTCACCCCTCTTGACCCTCGCCCCTCTCGACCCTCACGCCTCTCGACCTTCACCCCCCTTGACCTTCACCCGCAACCCTCACCTCCCTCAACCCTCACCTCCCTCGACCCTCACCCCCTCAACCCTCACCCCCCTCGACCCTCACCCCCTCGACCCATACCTCCCCTCGGCCCTCACCCCCTTGACCCTAACTCCCCTCGACCCTCAACCCCCTTGACCCTGACCCCCCTCGCCCCTCACCCCTTTGCCCCTCATCCACTCTCCCTTCACCTCTTCGCCCCTCACCCCCTTGACCCTCACCCCCTTGGCCCTCACCCCTCGACCCTCACCCCTCGATCCTCACCCCTCGACCTTCACCCCCTCGACCCTCATACCCCTCAATTCACACCCCTTCACTCCTCACCCCCTTGACCCTCACCCCCTCGACCCTCACACCCCTCGAACCTCACCTCCCCTCGGCCCTCACCCCCCTCGACCCTTATCCCCTCCATCCTCACTTCCTCAACCCTCACCCCTCTCGGCCCTCACCCCTCTCGACTCTTACCTCCCTCGACCCTCACCTCCCTCGACCTCACACCCCTCGACCCTCACCCCCTCAACCCTCACCCCCCTCGACCCTCACCCCCCTCGACCCTCACCCCCCTCGACCCCCACCCCCCTCGACCCTCACCCCCCTCGACCCTCACCCCCTTGACCCTCACCCCCCTCGATCCTCACCCCCCTTGACCCTCACCCCCTTGACTCTCACCCCCTCAAGCCTCACCCGCTCGACCCTCACCCCTCTTGACCCTCGCCCCTCTCGACCCTCACGCCTCTCGACCTTCACCCCCCTTGACCTTCACCCGCAACCCTTACCTCCCCTCAACCCTCACCTCCCTCGACCCTCACCCCCTCAACACTCACACCCCTCGACCCTCACACCCCTCGACCCATACCTCCCCTCGGCCCTCACCCCCTTGACCCTCACTCCCCTCAACCCTCAACCCCCCTTGACTCTCACCCCCCTCGACCCTCACCCCTCGAACCTCACCTCCCCTCGGCCCTCACCCACCTCGACCCTCACCCCCCTCGCCCCTCACCCCCCTCGCCCCTCATCCCCCTCGCCCCTCACTCCCCTCGCCCCTCACTCCCCTCGCCCCTCACCCCCCTCACCACTCTCCCACCTCGCCCCTCACCCCCCTCGCCCCTCATCCTACTCGCCCCTCATCCCCCTTGCCCCTCACCCCTTCGCCCCTCATCCACTCTCCCTTCACCTCTTTGCCCCTCACCCCCTTGACCCTCACCTCCTTGACCCTCACCCCCTTGGCCCTCACCCCTCGACCCTCACCCCTCGATCCTCACTCCTCGACCCTCACCCCCTCGACCCTGATTCCCCTCAATTCACACCCCTTCACTCCTCACCCCCTTGACCCTCACCCCCTCGACCCTCACACCCCTCGATCCTCACCTCCCCTCGGCCCTCACCCACCTCGACCCTTATCCCCTCCATCCTCACTTCCTCAACCCTCACCCCTCTCGTCCTCACCCCTCTCGACTCTTACCACCATCGACCCTCACCACCCTTGACCTCACACCCCTCGACCCTCACCCCCCTCGACCCTCACCCCCCTTCGACCCTCACCCCCCTCAACCCTCACCCCCCTCAACGCTCACCCCCCTCGATCTCACCCCCCTCGACCCTCACCCCCCTCGACCCTCACCTCCCTCGACCCTCACCCCCCTTGACCCTCACCCCCTTGACCCTCACCCCCTCAACCCTCACCCACCCGACCCTCACCCCTCTTGACCCTCGCCCCTCTCGACCCTCACGCCTCTCGACCTTCACCCCCCTTAACCTTCACCCGCAACCCTTACCTCCCTCAACCCTCACCTCCCACGACCCTCAACCCCTCAACCCTCACCCCCTCAACCCTCACCCCCTCGACCCTCACTCCCCTCGGCCCTCACCCCCCTCAACCCTCACCCCCCTCAACCCTCACCCCCTCGACCCTCACCCCCTCGACCCTCACCCCCCTCGACCCTCACCCCCCTCGACCCTCACCCCCCTCGACCCTCACCCCCCTCGACCCTCACCCCCTCGACCCATACCTACCCTCGGCCCTCACCCCCCTCAACTCTCATCTCCCTCAGTCCTTACCTCCCTCGACCCTCATCTCCCTTCGACCCTCAATCCTCACCTCCCTCGCCCCTCACCTCCCTCGCCCCTCATCCCCCTCGCCCCTCATCCCCCTCACCCCTCATCCCCCTCACCCCTCACTCCCCTCACCCCTCACTCCCCTCACCCCTCACTCCCCTCGCCCCTCACCCCCCTCGCCCCTCACCCACCTCGCCCCTCACCCCCCTCACCCCCCTCGCCCCTCATCCTACTCGTCCCTCATCCTACTCGCCCCTCATCCCCCTCGCCCCTCACCCCTTCACCCCTCATCCACTCTCCCTTCACCTCTTCACCCCTCACCCCCTTGACCCTCACCTCCTTGACCCTCACCCCCTTGGCCCTCACCCCTCGACCCACACCCCTCGATCCTCACCCCTCGACCCTCACCCCCTCGACCCTCTTACCCCTCAATTCACACCCCTTCACTCCTCACCCCCTTGACCCTCACCCCCTCGACCCTCACACCCCTTGAACCTCACCTCCCCTCGGCCCGCACCCCCCTTGACCCTTATCCCCTCCATCCTCACTTCCTCAACCCTCACCCCCTCGGCCCTCACCCCTCTCGACTCTTACCTCCCTCGACCCTCACCTCCCTCGACCTCACACCACTCGACCCTCACCCCCCTCGACCCTCACCCCTCTCGACCCTCACCCCCCTTGTCCCTCACCCCCCTCGACCCTCACCCCCCTCGACCCTCACCCCCTTGACCCTCACCCCCTCGATCCTCACCCCCTTGACCCTCACCCCCTTGGCCCTCACCCCCTCAACCCTCACCCGCTCGACCCTCACCCCTCTTGACCCTCGCCCCTCTCGACCCTCACGCCTCTCGACCTTCACCCCCCTTGACCTTCACCCGCAACCCTCACCTCCCTCAACCCTCACCTCCCTCGACCCTCACCCCCTCAACCCTCACCCCCCTCGACCCTCACCCCCTCGACCCATACCTCCCCTCGGCCCTCACCCCCTTGACCCTAACTCCCCTCGACCCTCAACCCCCTTGACCCTGACCCCCCTCGACCCTCACCCCCTCGACCCTCACCTCCCCTCGGCCCTCACCCCCTCGACCCTCACCCCCCTCGACCCTCACCCCCCTCGACCCTCACCTCCCTCGACCCTCACCCCCCTCGATCCTCACCCCCTCGACCCATACCTACCCTCGGCCCTCACCCCCCTCAATTCTCATCCCCCTCAATCCTTACCTCCCTCGACCCTCATCTCCCTTCAACCCTCAATCCTCACCCCCTCGACCCTCACCCCCCTCGACCCTCACCCCCCTCGACCCTCACCCCCTTGACCCATTCCTCCCCTCGGCCCTCACCCCTCTCGACTCTCTTCCCCCTCGATCCTTACCTCCCTCTACCCTCATCTCCCTTCGACCCTCAATCCTCACCCACTCGACCCTCACCCCCTCACCCCTGGACCCTCATACCCCTCGACCCTCACACCCCCCGGCCCTCACACCCCTCGACCCTCACACCCCTCGAGCTTCACAGCCCTTGGCCCTCACCCCCTCGTCCCTCACACCCCTCAATCCTCTCGACCCTCACACCCCTCGACCCTCACACCCCTCAATCCTCACCCCCTCGACCCTCACTCCCTCGACCCTCACCCCCGCGACCCTCACCCATCCTCGACCCTCACCCCCTCGACCCTCACCCCCTCGGCCCTCACATCCCCCAACTCCGTTTCCCATTATCTGAATTCACAGAGGGAAGGCCTGAATGGGAATGGAGGAAATTCCCAGTGGTTTGAAAGCTGCTCTGATCTCCTCGCTGCCTCGCTGGCAACACCGCCCAGGACACTGGCTCCAGGAGTTTAAATAACAAAAGCTCGGCCTGGTAACACTGCCACAAAGCGTCTGCGGCTCAAGCCAAGAAGCTTCAAGTGAAGCCTTGACTTTGAGAAACAGAGAGAAACAGCAAGTCCGATAGAAATGCCATTCACTGTCCACATCCGCCCTGAGTCACCACCCGCCCCCCCATCCCCTCCCCACGGGAATCGCAGCGAGCGGGACACAGACCGTGCAGAGATCCATTGACCTCGGGTGGGATTTTCTGATCTTGGGGCGAGAGCGGCTGGAAAATCCAGTCCCTTGAGCGCGGAAATTGAGGCTGAATTTTCAGTGCAGCGCCGAGGGTTTGCTGTCCTGTCGGAGGTGCTGCCTTTCTGAGGCCGTTTAAAACGGGGCTCTGTCTGCCTGCTCAGGAGGACCTGTGGGCAGCACGATGGCACGGTGGTTAGCACTGCTGCCTCTCAGTGCCAGGGGCCGGGGTTCGATCCTGGCCTCGGGGTGACTGTCTGTGTGGAGTCTGCACGTTCTCCCCGTGTCTGCGTGGGTTTCCTCCGGGTGCTCCGGTTTCTTCCCACAGTCCAAAGATGTGCGGGTTAGGTGGGCTGGCCATGCTAAATTGCCCTAGTGTCCAAAGATGTGCAGGTTAGATGGATTTGGCATGGGAAATATGTGGGGTTACAGGGATAGGGTGGGGGAGAGGGCCTGGGTCAGATACTCTGTCAGAGAGTTGGTGGACACTGAATGGGCCACATGGCTTCCTCTGCACTGTAGAGATTCTATGATTCTATGTGCCACCTTCAGACAGTTGTCTCTCAGTGTCCAAAGATGTGCAGGTTAGATGGATTGGCCATGCTAAATTGCCCCTTAGTGTTCCGGGATTCACAGGTTAGAGGGATTAGCTGGGTAAATACCCGCTAATGTGGGAATACGGGGATAGGGCCTGGGTGGGATTGTGGTCGGTGCAGGCTCAATGGGCTGAATGGCCTCCTTCCGCACTGTAGGAATTCTATAATTCTATGATAGTGTGGTGGGCTCTGAATTGTTGAATAGTTTCAATACTTCCCACTGCCTTGGAAAAGCAGCCAGCATAATCAAAGACCCCACGGACCCCGGACATTCTCTCTTCCACCTTCTTCCGTCGGGAAAAAGATGCAAAAGTCTGAGGTCACGGACCGACCGACTCAAGATCAGCTTCTTCCCTGCTGCCATCAGACTCTTGAATGGACCTACCTCGCATTAAGTTGATCTTTCTCGACACCCGAGCTATGACTGTAACACTACATTCTGCATTGTCTCCTTTCCTTCTCTATGAACAGTATGCTCTGTCTGTAACGTGGACAACAAGCAATACATTTCGCTGCTTGCTAATCCATGTGACAATAATAAATCAATTCTGATGCAAAACCTTCTGATCGGGAGGCCAAGAGTGCAACCTGTTGTCCCACAGTCAAGGCCTGTTGTCTTGGTGACAGGCAAGACCACTGCTTCTCACCTTGAGGATGTGGGTACAAAGCTAGCTCCATTCCAGTGTGTTGGCTCTGAGGTGAGTTGGGCAGGTTCAGTCCAAATCTGTTGAATCAATCGGAAGATCTCGACCTGACTGTTCGAGATAAAGAACATTCGCTCACGGTAGCACGGTGGGTCAGCACTGCTGCCTCACAGCGCCAGGGACCCGGGTTCGATTCCCGGCTCGGGTCACTGTCTGTGCGGAGTCTGCACGTTCTCCCCATGCCTGCGTGGGTTTCCTCCGGGTGCTCTGGTTTCCTCCCACAGTCCGAAAGACGTGCAGGTTAGATGGATTGGCCGTGGTAAATCCTCCCTCAGAGAATTTACTTCTTGCAGAGTTTTTTAAAGTTTATTTATTGGTGTCACAAGTAAGGCTTACACTAACACTGCAATGAAGTTCCTGTGAAAATCCCCTAGTTGCCACACTCCGGCGCCTGTTCGGGTACACTGAGGGAGAATTTAGCATGGCCAATGCACCCTAACCAGCACGTCTTTCGGACTGTGGGAGGAAACCGGAGCACCCGGAGGAAACCCATGCAGACACGGGGAGTATTTGCAAACTCCACACGGACAGTGACCCAAGTCGGGAATCGAACCCAGGTCCCTGGCGCTGTGAGGCAGCAGTGCTAACCACTGTGCCACCGTGCCACCCTGGAGGATGGTGAATTTCTGAAATCCGCTGCTCCATAACAAAGATGTGGGGGTTAGGTGGATTGGCCATGCTAAATTGCCCCTGAGTGTCCCGGGATGCGTAGGTTAGAGGGATTAGCGGGGTAAATACCCATTTATGTGGGATTACGGGGATAGGGCCTGGGTGGGATTGTGGTCGGTGCAGGCTCGATGGGCTGAATGGCCTCCTTCTGCACTGCAGGGATTCTGTGATTCTATCGCGGTGAATTGTTGAATGGTTTCAAGGAGATAGACATATTTTTGATAAAACAAAAAGGAATAGGGGATATGGGGAACAGGTGGGGAGGTGGATTTGAGACCAGAGAGAGATTGGCCATGATCTGATTGATTGGCAGAGCAGGCTCGAAGGGCTGAATTGCCAATTTCTGCCCCTAATTCCTATTTTCCAGTGTACCCGAACAGGGGCCGGAGTGTGGCGACTAGGGGATTTTCACAGTAACTTCATTGCAGTGTTAATGTAAGACTTACTCGTGACTAATAAATAAACGTTAACTTAAAAAATAAACAATTGGAAAATCTGGAGCCGGCTGTTCGGAACGGAGAGCATTCCAAACCTTTCCCATCAACACCCTATAGTTCAACGAAGACAACATTCACACAGGAGGGAGCAAAACCCACCCACCCGCACTCTTCCCAATATTCATAATGAAACAGAAATGTTGACCAGAGACACTTCCTGAAACGTCCAATGGCCGAATCAGTGTTGTTGCTTCCAAACACCCTGGCCTGCACAGGTATGTGTTACAAAACATCACAACACAACTGTATCTTGATTAATAAACCCCACTGTAATGACTTCAGTCAGGCCATTGAGGTTGGTCTATTGGAGTATGAGCTCCCCGATTAGGGAGTCAATTGATGGGCCAATCAGGGAGTCTTTTCCTTGTATTTAACCGGGAGTGTCAGTTCCTCTGGCACTCCCGAAGGTAGACTGCTGACTGCGAGCACTCTGTGTACTGCTGTAGGAATTGTAAATAAAGGGATTTTGGTGAAGGGGCTTCTGCCTCCGAGGACTTATTACATCAACATCATGAACACAAGTATTACAAATATATAAATATAATCTCAGCAGTAACTGACAGAGTCAATCGGATTGAGACTGTCGAGCAAGATTCCACATTCATAGAATCATAGAATCCCTGCGATGTAGAAGGAGGCCATTTGGCCCATCCAGCCTGCACCAACAACGATTCCACCCATACCCTATCCCTGTAACCCCATGTATTTACCCTGCGAGTCTCCCTGATACGAAGGGGCAATTTAGCATGGCCAATCCACCTAAACTGCACATCTTTGGACACCAAGGGGCAATTTAGCATGGCCAATCCACCTAACCTGCACATCTTTGGACACTAAGGTGCAATTTAGCATGGCCAATCCACCCTAACCTGCACATCTTTGGACACTAAGGTGCAATTTAGCATGGCCAATCCACCCTAACCTGCACATCTTTGGACACTAAGGGGCAATTTAGCATGGCCAATCCACCGAACCTGCACATCTTTGGAGTGTGGGAGGAAAGCGGAGCACCCGGAGGAAACCCACGCAGACACAGGGAGAATGTGCCAACTCCGCACAGACAGTGATCCAAGGCTGGAATCGAACCCGGATCCACCGGCGCTGTGAGGCAGCAGTGCTAACCACCGTGCCGCCCTAAAGTGCAAAGCCTACTGCAGAGAAAAATTCACAAGAGAATTTGCCATGTAAACATGTCACGCAGTAGTTCCACCCTCCCACCTATGGTGGCGCCCAATGCGCTTCCCTTTCGAGTCTCTTGGACTGGGTGGCCAGCGAAACTCTTATGTTGCAGCCAACCCGACCCCTCCACGATCTGGAAAGTGAATGATTTGAACTGGAGCCTTACGGTGCACCTGCTGACCTTTGACCAATTAACCTCTGACCTCTGGCGACCCAGGGAAACCGCCTGATCGTACGCGGTGGGGGTTAAGTGAAGAATAATATATTTCAGATACAATAAGTTAATACAAACAGTAGCAATATGTAAATTCAAGATTAATAAATACAATTGTTCAAAGTATAAACATAATTTTTTACATGCAATCCATAAACTTAATGAAATAATTTATATATTTTATATATTTACAAACATATAGATAACACCAAATAAAGGGAAGGGGGGTTTGAGGAAGGGTCATATTCTTCCAGTTCGATTAATTAATGTGCAGACACATGAGGTGTTTATCCGTATCCAACGCCATCCCGCTCGCTTCTGTGTGTCCATGGTGAGAGCTCGGACGTAGGATTCTTTGGTCTTGCACTCTGAGATCCAGTGTCTCTTGTCGACCCCCCGGCAGCCCCCCTGGGCGGTAGTGGAGCGTTCGTTGCACTTGGTCTCGTAAAAGTACTGCTTCAAGGGGCCGGTGGACGTGGGCACGTCAATCATGACAGTCACCATCTTGCCGTGGACATCGACGGCTGCCCGCCGGTCCGTCACCCACTGGCTGATGCTGTCGCAGACCGAGAGGTCGCCCCGCCGCGAGGGGTCCACGTTGCCGGCGCCCGCCTGCCGCTTGGCCCGCCAAGTCCGGTTGGCCACGTGCGCCTGGCTCAGCGACTCCTCCATGATGAAGAGGAAGGGCGGCACTCCGGGAGGGCGGGCGGCCAGGGTCACCCTGGGAGAATAAAAGTCCCACTCCTTCCCCGAGGCGTCACCGTTGTCGTCGTCGCCGCCGAGAGCCTGGATGTCGGCGACCATCTCATCCAGTAGATACTCCCTGTGGGCCTCCTCGTCCTTGCTCAGGCGACTTTGCCGCACTGGCTCATCCTGGGCAGAGCCGCGGTTTCGCACAGTGGAGTTGGGTTGCAGGGGAGCAGCCTTGGTGATTCCAAGATACAACATGACCATGGCGTAAAGAAGGGGGATCATTACTCTGCCCACCTGACAGACCTGCAGAGATAGAACGAGGTGCAGATATTAAAGACCGTGAGCGGTGGAGGGGACAATTGCGAGCACAGCTGGCGTGTACGTCCGGGCGGAAACAACATTGAAGGTGAGCGCGTTGACATTTCAAATTTTTACCAGCAAATGTAAAGTTTATTTCCTCGTGTCAAAAGTAGGCTTACATTAACACTGCAATGAATCCCTCACATTAACACTGCAATGAATCTCCCACACGAAGACTCAATGTATCCCTTACATTAACACTGCAATGAATCCCTTACGCTCCTAGTCAAAAAGAAAAGAGAGGCGTATGTTAGGTCCAGGCAGCTAAAAACGGAGGGAGCTCTGGAGGAGTACAAAGAAAGTAGGAAAGAACTCAAACCGGGAATTAGAAGAGCAAAAAGGGGTCACGAAATGTTCTTGGCAGACAGGATTAAGGAGAATCCCAAGGCATTTTATTCATACGTTAGGAACAAAAGGGTTGTCAGGGAAAAAATCGGACCTCTCAGGGACAAAAGTGGGGAATTATGCTTGGATCCCAAAGAAGTAGGGGAAATCCTAAATGAATACTTTGCGTCGGTATTCCCAAAGGAGAGGGATGTGTTGACTGGGAGTGTCTCGGAGGGGAGTGTTGAACCGTTGGAGAAAATCTCCATTACAAAGGAGGAAGTGTTAGGTTTGTTAGAGAATATAAAGACTGATAAATCCCCAGGGCCTGATGGAATCTATCCAAGGCTGCTCAGGGAGACAAGAGATGAAATCGCTGGGCCTCTGATGCAAATCTTTGTCTCGTCACTGGACGCAGGTGAGGTCCCAGAGGATTGGAGGATAGCCAATGTGGTCCCGTTATTTAAGAAGGTTAGGAAGGATAACCCGGGTAATTATAGGCCAGTGAGCTTGACGTCCGTGGTGGGGAAGTTGTTGGAGAAGATTCTTAGAGATAGGATGTATGCGCATTTAGGAAGGAATAAACTCATTATCGATAGTCAGCATGGTTTTGTGAGAGGGAGGTCATGCCTCACTAACCTGGTGGAGTTTTTTGAAGAAGTGACCAGAATGGTTGACGGGGGAAGGGCCGTGGATGTCGTCTATATGGACTTTAGTAAAGCGTTTGACAAAGTCCCTCATGGTAGGCTGGTGAAAAAGGTTGGATCTCATGGGATAAAGGGGGAGGTGGCTAGATGGGTGGAGAACTGGCTTGGTCACAGTAAGAAGTTTAACAACACCAGGTTAAAGTCCAACAGGTTTATTTGGTAGCAAAAGCCACACAAGCTTTCGGAGCTCTAAGCCCCTTCTTCAGGTGAGTGGGAATTCTGTTCACAAACAGAGCTTATAAAGACACAGACTCAATTTACATGAATAATGGTTGGAATGCGAATACTTACAACTAATCAAGTCTTTAAGAAACGAAACAATGTGAATGGAGAGAGCATCAAGACAGGCTAAAAAGATGTGTATTGTCTCCAGACAAGACAGCCAGTGAAACTCTGCAGGTCCACGCAACTGTGGGAGTTACAAATAGTGTGACATGAACCCAATATCCCAGTTGAGGCCGTCCTCGTGTGTGCGGAACTTGGCTATCAGTTTCTGCTCAGCGACTCTGCGCTGTCGTGTGTCGCGAAGGCTGCCTTGGAGAACGCTTACCCGAATATCAGAGGCCGAATGCCCGTGACCGCTGAAGTGCTCCCCAACAGGAAGAGAACAGTCTTGCCTGGTGATTGTCGAGCGGTGTTCATTCATCCGTTGTCGCAGCGTCTGCATAGTTTCCCCAATGTACCATGCCTCGGGACATCCTTTCTTGCAGCGTATCAGGTAGACAACGTTGGCCGAATTGCAAGAGTATGTACCGTGTACCTGGTGGATGGTGTTCTCACGTGAGATGATGGCATCTGTGTCGATGATCCGGCACGTCTTGCAGAGGTTGCTGTGGCAGGGTTGTGTGGTGTCATGGTCACTGTTCTCCTGAAGGCTGGGTAGTTTGCTGCGGACAATGGTCTGTTTGAGGTTGTGTGGTTGTTTGAAGGCAAGAAGTGGGGGTGTGGGGATGGCCTTGGCGAGATGTTCGTCTTCATCAATGACATGTTGAAGGCTCCGGAGGAGATGCCGTAGCTTCTCCGCTCCGGGGAAGTACTGGACAACGAAGGGTACTCTGTCCACTGTGTCCTGTGTTTGTCTTCTGAGGAGGTCGGTGCGGTTTTTTGCTGTGGCGCGTTGGAACTGTTGATCAATGAGTCGAGCGCCATATCCTGTTCTTATGAGGGCATCTTTCAGCGTCTGGAGGTGTCTGTTGCGATCCTCCTCATCCGAGCAGATCCTGTGTATAGGGAGGGCTTGTCCGTAGGGGATGGCTTCTTTAACGTGTTTAGGGTGGAAGCTGGAGAAGTGGAGCATCGTGAGGTTATCCGTGGGCTTGCGGTACAGTGAGGTGCTGAGGTGACCGTCCTTAATGGAGATGCGTGTGTCCAAGAATGCAACCGATTCCGGAGAATAGTCTATGGTGAGCCTGATGGTGGGATGGAACTTGTTGATGTCATCATAGAGTTGTTTCAGTGATTGTTCTCCATGAGTCCAAAGGAAGAAAATGTCATCGATGTATCTAGTGTATAGCATCGGTTGAAGGTCCCGTGCGGTGAAGAAGTCTTGTTCGAACCTGTGCATGAAGATGTTGGCATATTGAGGTGCGAATTTGGTCCCCATGGCTGTTCCGTGTGTCTGGATGAAGAACTGGTTGTTGAAGGTGAAGATATTGTGGTCCAGGATGAAGCGGATGAGATGTAAAATTGCATCTGGAAACTGGCAGTTGTTGGCGCTGAGCACTGAGGCCGTTGCAGCAATGCCATCGTCATGGGGGATGCTGGTGTAGAGTGCCGAACTGATAGCCAAGTTCCGCACACACGAGGACGGCCTCAACCGGGATATTGGGTTCATGTCACACTATTTGTAACTCCCACAGTTGCGTGGACCTGCAGAGTTTCACTGGCTGTCTTGTCTGGAGACAATACACATCTTTTTAGCCTGTCTTGATGCTCTCTCCATTCACATTGTTTTGTTTCTTAAAGACTTGATTAGTTGTAAGTATTCGCATTCCAACCATTATTCATGTAAATTGAGTCTGTGTCTTTATAAGCTCTGTTTGTGAACAGAATTCCCACTCACCTGAAGAAGGGGCTTGCAGCTCCGAAAGCTTGTGTGGCTTTTGCTACCAAATAAACCTGTTGGACTTTAACCTGGTGTTGTTAAACTTCTTACTGTGTTTACCCCAGTCCAACGCCGGCATCTCCACATCTTGGTCACAGTAGACAGAGGGTGGTAGTGGAAGGGTCTTTTTCCGGCTGGAGGCCTGTGACTTGTGGTGTTCCGCAGGGCTCTGTATTGGGACCTCTGCTGTTTGTGATTTATATAAATGATCTGGAAGAAGGTGTAACTGGGATGATCAGTAAGTTTGCGGACGACACAAAATTGGCAGGACTTGCAGATAGTGAGGAGCATTGTCAGAAGCTACAGAAGGATATAGATAGGCTGGAAATTTGGGCAAAGAAATGGCAGATGGAGTTCAATTCTGATAAATGCGAAGTGATGCATTTTGGTAGAAATAATGTAGGGAGGAGCCATACGATAAATGGCAGAACCATAAAGGGTGTAGATACGCAGAGGGACCTGGGTGTGCAAGTCCACAGATCCTTGAAGGTGACGGCACAGGTGGAGAAGGTGGTGAAGAAGGCATATGGCATGCTTGCCTTTATAGGACGGGGCATAGAGTATAAAAGTTGGGGTCTGATGTTGCAGATGTATAGAACGTTGGTTCGGCCGCATTTGGAATACTGCGTCCAGTTCTGGTCGCCACACTACCAGAAGGATGTGGAGGCTTTGGAGAGAGTACAGAGGAGGTTTACCAGGATGTTGCCTGGTATGGAGGGGCTTAGTTATGAGGAGAGATTGGGTAAACTGGGGTTGTTCTCCCTGGAAAGACGGAGGATGAGGGGAGACTTAATAGAGGTGTATAAAATTATGAAAGGCATAGATAGGGTGAACGGTGGGAAGCTTTTCCCCAGGTCGGTGGTGACGTTCACGAGGGGTCATAGGTTCAAGGTGAAGGGGGGGAGGTTTAACACAGATATCAGTGGGACATATTTTACACAGAGGGTGGTGGGGTCCTGGAATGCGCTGCCAGGCAGGGTGGTGGAGGCGGACACACTGGGAACGTTTAAGACTTATCTAGACAGCCATATGAACGGAGTGGGAATGGAGGGATACAAAAAAAATGGTCTAGTTTGGACCAGGGAGCGGCGCAGGCTTGGAGGGCCGAAGGGCCGGTTCCTGTGCTGTATTGTTCTTTGTTCTTTGTTTGTTCTTAACACTGCAATGAAGCCCTTACATTAAGACTGCAATGAATCCCTGACATTAACAATGCAATGAATCCCTTACATGAACACTGCAATGAGTCCATTACATTAACACTGCAATGAAGCCCTTATATTAACACTGCAATGAATCCCTTACATTAACACTGCAATGAATCCCTCACATTAACACTGCAATGAATCCCTTTACATTAACACTGCAATGAATCCCTTTACATTAACACTCAATGATTCCCTTTACATTAACACTGCAATGAATCCCGTTACATTAACACTGCAATGAATCCTTTACATAAACACTGCAATGAATCCCTTTACATTAACACTCAATGAATCCCTTACATAAACACTGCAATGAATCCCTTACATTAACACTGCAATGAAGTCCTCACATTAACGCTCAATGAATCCCTTTATATTAACACTGCAATGAATCCCTTTACATTAACACTGCAATGAATCCCTTACATTAACACTGCAATGAATCCCTTACATTAACACTGCAATGAATCCCTTACATTAACACTGCAATGAATCCCCTTACATTAACACTGCAATGAATCCATTACATTAACACTGCAATGAATCCCTTACATTAACACTGCAATGAATCCCGTACATTAACACTGCAATTAATTCCTTGACATTAACACTGCGATGAATTGCCTACATTAACGCTCAATGAATCCCTTTACATTAACACTGCAATGAATCCCTTACATTAACACTGCAATGAATCCGTTACATTAACACTTCAATGAATCCCTTTACATTAACACTGCAATGAATCCCTTTACATGAACACTGCAATGAATCCCTTACATTAACACTGCAATGAAGCCCTTACATTAACACTGCAATGAATCCGTACATTAACACTGCAACAAATCCCTTACATTAACACTGCAATGAATCCCTCACATTAACACTGCAATGAATCCATTTACATTAACACTGGAATGAATCCATTACATTAACACTGCCAGGAATCCATTACATTAACACTGCAATGAATCTCTTTACAATAACATTGCAATGAATCCCTTACATTAACACTGCAATGAAGCCCTTACATTAACACTGCAATGAATCCGTACATTAACACTGCAATGAATTCCCTCCATTAACACTGCAATGAATCCCTTACATTAACACTGCAATAAATCCATTACAGTAACACTGCAATGAATCCCTTACATTAACACTGTAATGAAACCCTTACATGGACACTGCAATGAACCCCTTGACATTAACACTGCAATGAATTGCCTACAGTAACACTGCAATGAATCCTTTACATTAACACTGCAATGAATCCTTTACATTAACACTGCAATGAATCCCTTTACAATAACACTGCAATGAATCCATTACATTAGCACTGCAATGAATGCCTTACATTAACACTGCAATGAATCCATTACATTAACACTGCAATGAATCCCTTACATTAACACTGCAATGAATCCCTCACATTAACACTGCAATGAATTACTTGAAATTAACAGTGCGATGAATCGCCTACATTAACACTGCAATGAATCCCTCACATTAACACTGCAATGAATCCCTTGAAATTAACAGTGCGATGAATCGCCTACATTAACACTGCAATGAATCCTTTACATTAACACTGCAATGAATGCCTCACATTAACACTGCAATGAATCCCTTGAAATTAACAGTGCGATGAATCGCCTACATTAACACTGCAATGAATCCTTTACATTCACACTGCAATGAATCCTTTACATTAACATTGCAATGAATACTTTACATTAACTTTGCAATGAATCCCTTACATTAACACCGCAATGAAGCCCTTACATTAACACTGCAATGAATCCATTACAGTAACACTGCCAGGAATCCGTTACATTAGCACTGCAATGAATCCCTTCACGTTAACTCTGCAATAAATCAATTACAGTAACACTGCAATGAATCCATTACATTAACATTGCAATGAATCCCTTACATGAACATTGCAATGAATCCCCTACATTAACACTGCAATGAAACCTTTCACATTAACACTGCAATGAATCCCGTACATTAACACTGCAATGAATTCCTTGACATTAACACTGCGATGAATTGCCGACATTAACACTGCAATGAATCCCTTACATTAACACTGCAATGAATCCCTTTACATTAACACTGCAATGAATCCATGACATTAGCACTGCAATGAATCCCTTACATTAACACTGCAATGAATCCATTACATTAACACTGCAATGAATCCCTTACATTAACACTGCAATGAATCCCTCACATTAACACTGCAATGAATTACTTGAAATTAACAGTGCGATGAATCGCCTACATTAACACTGCAATGAATCCCTCACATTAACCCTGCAATGAATCCCTTGAAATTAACAGTGCGATGAATCGCCTACATTAACACTGCAATGAATCCTTTACATTAACACTGCAATGAATGCCTCACATTAACACTGCAATGAATCCCTTGAAATTAACAGTGCGATGAATCGCCTACATTAACACTGCAATGAATCCTTTACATTCACACTGCAATGAATCCTTTACATTAACATTGCAATGAATCCTTTACATTAACTTTGCAATGAATCCCTTACATTAACACCGCAATGAAGCCCTTACATTAACAGTGCAATGAATCCATTACAGTAACACTGCCAGGAATCCGTTACATTAACACTGCAATGAATCCCTTCACATTAACACTGCAATAAATCAATTACAGTAACACTGCAATGAATCCATTACAGTAACATTGCAATGAATCCCTTACATGAACATTGCAATGATCCCCTACATTAACACTGCAATGAAACCTTTCACATTAACACTGCAATGAATCCCGTACATTAACACTGCAATGAATTCCTTGACATTAACACTGCGATGAATTGCCTACATTAACACTGCAATGAATCCCTTACATTAACACTGCAATGAATCCCTTTACATTAACACTGCAATGAATCCATTACATTAGCACTGCAATGAATCCCTTACATTAACACTGCAATGAAACCTTTTACATTAACACTGCAATGAATCCCTCACATTAACACTGCAATGAATCCCTTGACATTAACAGTGCGATGAATCGCCTACATTAACACTGGAATGAATCCTGTACATTAACACTGCAATGAATCCTTTACATTAACATTGCAATGAATCCTTTACATTAACTTTGCAATGAATCCCTTACATTAACACAGCAATGAAGCCCTGACATTAACAATGCAATGAATCTCTTTACATTAACACTGCAATGAATCCCTTACATTAACACTGCAATGAATCCTTTACATTAACACTGCAATGAATCTGTTACATTAACACTGCTATGAATCTCCTGACATTACCGCTGCAATGAATCCTTTACATTAACACTGCAATGAATCCTCTACATTAACACTGCAGTGAATCTCCTTACATTAACACTGCAATGAGTCCCTTTACATTAACACTGCAATGAATCCCTTACATTAACACTGCAATGAATCCCTGACATTAACACTGCAATGAATCCCTGACATTAACACTGCAATGAATCCCGTACATTAACACTGCAATGAATCCATTACATTAACACTGCAATGAATCCCGTTCATTAACACTGCAATGAATCCATTCCATTAACACTGCAATGAACCTGTTACATTAACACGGCAATGAATCCCCTACATTAACACTGCAATGAATCCGTTACATTAACACTGCAATGAATCCATTTACATTAACTCTGCAATGAATCCATTTACATTAACACTGCAATGAATCCCTTACATTAACACTGCAATGAATCTCTTTACATTAACACTGCAATGAATCCCTTACATTAACACTGCAATGAATCTACTGACATTAACACGGCAATAAAGCCCTTACATTAACACTGCAATGAAGCCCTTACATTAACACTGCAATGAATCCCTTACATTAACACTGCAATGAATCCGTTACATTAACACTGCAATGAATCTACTGACATTAACACGGCAATAAAGCCCTTACATTAACACTGCAATGAATCCCTCACATTAACACTGCAATGAATCCCTCACATTAACACTGCAATGAATCGCTTTACATTAACACTGCAATGAAGCCGTTACATTAACACTGCAATGAATCCCTTACATTAACGCTCAATGAATCCCTTTACATTAACACTGCAATGAATCCCTTACATTAACACTGCAATGAAGCCCTTACATTAACACTGCAATGAATCCGTACATTAACACTGCAACGAACCCCTTACATTAACACTGCAACGAAGCCCTTACATTAACACTGCAATGAATCCGTACATTAACACTGCAATGAATCCCTCACATTAATTCTGCAATGAATCCCTCACATTAACACTGCAATGAGTCCATTACATTAGCACTGCAATGAAACCTTTTACATTAAAACTGCAATGAATCCCTCACATTAACACTGCAATGAATCCCTTGACATTAACACTGCAATGAATCCGTTACATTAACATTGCAATGAATCCTTTACATTAACTTTGCAATGAATCCTACATTAACACCGCAATGAAACCCTTACATTAACACTGCAATGAATCACTGACATTAACACAGCAATGAAGCCCTGACATTAACAATGCAATGAATCTCTTTACATTAACACTGCAATGAATCCCTTACATTAACACTGCAATGAATCCTTTACATTAACACTGCAATGAATCCCTTTACATTAACACTGCAATGAATCCATTACATTAGCACTGCAATGAATCCCTTACATTAACCCTGCAATGAAACCTTTTACATGAACACTGCAATAAATCCCTCACATTAACACTGCAATGAATCCCTTGACATTAACAGTGCGATGAATCGCCTACATTAACACTGGAATGAATCGTTTACATTAACACTGCAATGAATCCTTTACATTAACATTGCAATGAATCCTTTGCATTAACTTTGCAATGAATCAAACAAAGAACAAAGAACAAAGAACAGTACAGCACAGAAAACAGGCCCTTCGGCCCTCCAAGCCTGTGCCGCTCCTTGGTCCAACTAGACCAATCGTTTGTATCCCTCCATTCCCAGGCTGCTCATGTGACTATCCAGATAAGACTTAAACGATGTCAGCGTGCCTGCCTCCACCACCCTACTTGGCAGCGCATTCCAGGCCCCCACCACCCTCTGTGTAAAAAACGTCCCTCTGATATCTGAGTTATACTTCGCCCCTCTCACCTTGAGCCCGTGACCTCTCGTGATCGTCACCTCCGACCTGAGAAAAAGCTTTCCACTGTTCACCCTATCTATACCCTTCATAATCTTGTACACCTCTATTAGATCTCCCCTCATTCTCCGTCTTTCCAAGGAGAACAACCCCAGTCTACCCAATCTCTCCTCATAGCTAAGACACTCCATACCAGGCAACATCCTGGTAAACCTCCTCTGCACTCTCTCTAACGCCTCCACGTCCTTCTGGTAGTGCGGCGACCAGAACTGGAGGCAGTACTCCAAATGTGGCCTAACCAGCGTTCTATACAGCTGCATCATCAGACTCCAGCTTTTATACTCTATGCCCCGTCCTATAAAGGCAAGCATACCATATGCCTTCTTCACCACCTTCTCCACCTGTGTTGCCACCTTCAAGGATTTGTGGACTTGCACACCTAGGTCCCTCTGTGTTTCTATACTCCTGATGACTCTGCCATTTATTGTATAACTCCTCCCTACATTATTTCTTCCAAAATGCATCACTTCGCATTTATCCGGATTAAACTCCATCAGCCACCTCTCCGCCCAATTTTCCAGCCTATCTATATCCTGCTGTATTGCCCGACAATGCTCTTCGCTTTCCGCAAGTCCAGCCATCTTCGTGTCATCCCTTACATTAACACCGCAATGAAGCCCTTACATTAACACAGCAATGAAGCCCTGACATTAACAATGCAATGGATCCATTACATTAACACTGCAATGAATCCTTTACATTAACACTGCAGTGAATCTCCTTACATTAACACTGCAATGAGTCCCTTTACATTAACACTGCAATGAATCCTGTACATTAACACTGCAATGAACCCCTTACATTAACACTGCAATGAGTCCCTTTACATTAACACTGCAATGAATCCTGTACATTAAAACTGCAATGAATCCCTGACATTAACACTGCAATGAATCCCTTACATTAACACTGCAATGAATCCCTTACATTAACACTGCAATGAAGCCCGTTACAATAACACAGCAACGAGTCCATTACATTAACACTGCAATGAATCTGTTACATGAACACGGCAATGAATCCCCTACATTAACACTGCAATGAATCCGTTACATTAACACTGCAATGAATCCATTTACATTAACACTGCAATGAATCCGTTACATTAACACTGCAATGAATCCCTTACATTAACACTGCAATGAATCCCTTACATTAACACTGCAATGAATCACTGACAGAAACACTGCAATGAAGCCCTTACATTAACACTGCAATGAAGCCCTTACATTAACACTGCAATGAAGCCCTTACATTAACACTGCAATGAATCACTGACATTTACACAGCAATGAATCCCTTACATTAACAATGCAATGATTCCCCTACATTAACACTGCGATGAATCCATTACATCAGCACTGCAATGAATCCCTTACATTTACACGGCAATGAATCACTTACATTAAGATTGCAATGAAGCCGTTACATTAACACTGCAGTGAATCACTGACATTAACACTGCAATGAATCCCTTTACATTCACACTGTAATGAATCTCTTACATTAACACTGCAATGGATCCCCTACATTAACACTGCAATGAATCCCTTACATTAACACTGCAATGGATCCCCTACATTAACACTGCAATGCATCCCCGAAATTAACACTGCGATGAATCCACCACATTAACACTGCAATGGATCCCCTACGTTAACACTGCAATGGATCCCCGACATTAACACTGCAATGCATCCCCGAAATTAACACTGCGATGAATCCACCACATTAACACTGCAATGATTCCCTTACATTAACACTGCAATGAATCCCTTACATTAACACTGCAATGAATCACTGACATTAACACTGCAATGAATCCCTTTACATTCACACTGTAATGAATCTCTTACATTAACACTGCAATGGATCCCCTACATTAACACTGCAATGCATCCCCGAAATTAACACTGCGATGAATCCACCACATTATCACTGCAATGATTCCCCTACATTGACACTGCAATGAATCTCTTTACATTAACACTGCAATGAATCCCTTGACATTAACACTGCAATGAATCCCCTAACATTAACACAGCAATGAATCCCTTACATTAACACTGCAATGAATGCTTTACATTAACACTGCCATGAATCCTTTACATTCACACTGCAATGAATCCTTTACAATAACACTGCAATGAATCCCTTGACATTAACACTGCAATGAATCCTTGACATTAACACTGCAATGAATCCCGTTACATTAACACGGCAATGAAGCCCTTACTTTAACACTGCATTGAATCCCTTTACATTAACACTGCAATGAATTCCCTACATTAACACTGCAATCAATCCATTACATTAACACTGCAATGAATCCCTTACATTAACACTGCAATGAAACGCTTTCCATAAACACTGCAATGAATCCATTACATTAACATTGCAATCAATCCCTTACATTAACATTGCAATGAATCCCTTACATTAACACTCAATGAATCACTTTACATTTACACTGCAATGAATCCCGTTACATTAACACTGCACTGAATCCCTCACATTAACACTGCAATGAATGCCTTACATTAACACTGCAATGAATCCGTTACATTAACACTGCAATGAATCCCTTTACATTAACACTGCAATGAATTCCTTTACATGAACACTGCAATGAAACCCTGACATTAACACTGCAATGAATCCCTTTACATTAACACTGCAATGCATCTCTTATATTAACGCTGCAATGGATCCCCGACATTAACACTGCGATGAATCCACTACATTAACACTGCAATGAATCCCTTGACATTAACACTGCAATGAATCCATTACACGAACACTGCAATGAATCCCTTACATTAACACTGCCATGAATCCTTTACATTCACACCGCAATGAATCCTTTTCATTAACACTGCAATGAATCCCTTGAAATTAACATTGCAATGAATCCCTGACATTAACACTGCAATGAATCCCGTTACATTAACACTGCAATGAAGCCCTTACTTTAACACTGCATTGAATCCCTTTACATTAACACTGCAATGAATTCCCTACATTAACACTGCAATGAATCCATTACATTAACACTGCAATGAATCACTTACTTTAACACTGCAATGAAACTCTTTACATAAACACTGCAATGAATCCATTACATGAACACTGCAATGAATCCCTTACATTAACACTGCAATGAATCCCTTACATTAACACTGCAATGAACCCTTTACATTAACACTGCAACGAATCCATTACATTAACACTGCAATGAATCCCTTACATTAACACTGCAATGAATCCCTTACATTAACACTGCAATGAATCCCTTTACATTAACACTGCAACAAATCCATTACATTAACACTGCAATGAATCCCTTACATTAACAGTGCCATGAATCCTTTACATTAACACTGCAATGAATCCCTTTACATTAACACTGCAATGAATCCCTTTACATTAACACTGCAATGAAACCCTGACATTAACACTGCAATGAATCCCTTTACATTAACACTGCAATGAAACCCTGACATTAACACTGCAATGAATCCCTTTACATTAACACTCAATGAATCCCTTTACATTAACACTGCAATGAATCCCTTTACATGAACACTGCAATGAATCCCTTTACATTAACACTGCAATGAAACGCTGACATTAACACTGCAATGAATCCCTTTACATTAACACTGCAATGAATCCTTTACATTAACACTGCAATGAATCCCTTTACATTAACACTGCAATGAAACCCTGACATTAACACTGCAATGAATCCCTTTACATTAACACTGCAATGAATCCCTTACATTAACACTGCAATGAATCCCTTTACATTAACACTGCAATGAATCCCTTACATTAACACTGCAATGAATCCTTTACATTAACACTGCAATGAATCCCTTACTTTAACACTGCAATGAAAATCTTGACATAAACACTGCAATGAATCCACCACATTAACACTGCAATGATTCCCCTCCATTAACACAGCAATGAATTCCTTGACATTAACACTGCAATGAATCCATTACATTAACACTGCAATGAATCCCTTACATTAACACTGCAATGATTCCCCTCCATTAACACAGCAATGAATTCCTTGACATTAACACTGCAATGAATCCATTACATTAACACTGCAATGAATCCCTTACATTAACACTGCAATGATTCCCCTCCATTAACACAGCAATGAATTCCTTGACATTAACAGTGCAATGAATCCATTACATTAACACTGCAATGAATCCCTTACATTAACACTGCAATGATTCCCCTCCATTAACACAGCAATGAATTCCTTGACATTAACACTGCAATGAATCCATTACATTAACACTGCAATGAATCCCTTACATTAACACTGCAATGAATCCCTTACATTACCACTGCAATGATCGTTTACATTAACACTGCCATGAATCCTTTACATTAACACTGCAATGAATCCCTTGACATTAACATTGCAATGAATCCCTGACATTAACACGCAATGAATCCCGTTACATTAACACTGCAATGAAGCCCTTACTTTAACACTGCATTGAATCCCTTTACATTAACACTGCAATGAATTCCCTACATTAACACTGCAATGAAGCCATTACATTAACACTGCAATGAATCCCTTACTTTAACACTGCAATGAAACTCTTGACAGAAACACTGCAATGAATCCATTACATTAACACTGCAATGAATCCCTTACATTAACATTGCAATGAATCCCTTTACCTTCACACTGCAATGAATCTCTTACATTAACACTGCAATGGATCCCCTACATTAACACTGCAATGCATCCCCGAAATGAACACTGGGATGAATCCACCACATGAACACTGCAATGATTCCCCTACATTGACACTGCAATGAATCACTTTACATTAACACTGCAATGAATCCCTTGACATTAACACTGCAATGAATCCTTTACATTAACACTGCAATGAATCCCTTACATTAACACTGCAATGAATCCTTTACATTAACACTGCCATGAATCCTTTACATTAACACTGCAATGATCCTTTACATTAACACTGCCATGAATCCCTTGACATTAATACTGCAATGAATCCTTGACATTAACACTGCAATGAATCCTTGACATTAACACTGCAATGAATCCCATTACATTAACACTGCAATGAAGCCGTTACTTTAACACTGCATTGAATCCCTTTACATTAACACTGCAATGAATTCCCGACATTAACACTGCAATCAAACCATTACATTAACACTGCAATGAATCCCTAACATTAACACGGCAATGAAACTCTTTACATAAACACTGCAATGAATCCATTACATTAACATTGCAATCAATCCCTTACATTAACATTGCAATGATTCCCTTACAATTAACACTCAATGAATCCCTTTACATTTACACTGCAATGAATCCCGTTACATTCACACTGCACTGAATCCCTCACATTAACACTGCAATGAATGCCTTACATTAACACTGCAATGAATCCGTTACATTAACACTGCAATGAATCCCTTTACATTAACACTGCAATGAATCCCTTTACATTAACACTGCAATGAAACCCTGACATTAACACTGCAATGAATCCCTTTACATTAACACTCAATGAATCCCTTTACATTAACACTGCAATGAATCCCTTTACATTAACACTGCAATGAAACGCTGACATTAACACTGCAATGAATCCCTTTACATTAACACTGCAATGAGTCCTTTACATTAACACTGCAATGAATCCCTTTACATTAACACTGCAATGTAACCCTGACATTAACACTGCAATGAATCCCTTTACATTAACACTGCAATGAATCCCTTACATTAACACTGCAAATAATCCCTTTACATTAACACTGCAATGAATCATTTACATTAACACTGCAATGAATCCCTTACTTTAACACTGCAATGAAACTCTTGACATAAACACTGCAATGAATCCCTTACATTAACACTGCAATGAATCATTTACATTAACACTGCAATGAATCCCTTACTTTAACACTGCAATGAAACTCTTGACATAAACACTGCAATGAATCCACCACATTAACACTGCAATGATTCCCCTACATTAACACAGCAATGAATCCCTTGACATTAACACTGCAATGAATCCATTACATAAACACTGCAATGAATCCTTTACATTAACACTGCCATGAATCCTTTACATTCACAGCGCAATGAATCCTTTACATTAACACTGCATTGAATCCCTTTACATTAACACTGCAATGAATTCCCTACATTAACACTGCAATGAATCCATTACATTAACACTGCAATGAATCCCTTACTTTAACACTGCAATGAAACTCTTTGCATAAACACTGCAATGAATCCATTACATTAACACTGCAATGAATCCCTTACATTAACAGCGCAATGAATCCCTTACATTAACACTGCAATGAACCCTTTACATTAACACTGCAACGAATCCATTACATTAACACTGCAATGAATCCCTTACATTAACACTGCAATGAATCCCTTACATTAACACTGCAATGAATCCCTTTACATTAACACTGCAACAAATCCATTACATTAACACTGCAATGAATCCCTTACATTAACACTGCCATGAATCCTTTACATTCACACTGCTATGAATCCCTTACATTAACACTGCAATGAATCCCTTGACATTAACACTGCAATGAATCCTTGACATTAACACTGCAATGAAACCCGGTAAATTACCACTGCAATGAATCCCTTTACAATTAACACTGCAACGAATCCATTACATTAACACTGCAATGAATCTGTTACATTAACACTGCAATGAATCCCTTTACATTAACACTTCAGTGAATCCCTTTACATTAATACTGCAATGAACCCATTACATTAACACTGCAATGAATCTGTTACATTAACACTGCCATGAATCCTTTGCATTAACACTGCAATGAATCACTTCCATTAACACTGCAATGAATCCACGACATTAACACTGCAATGAATCCTTTACATTAACAGTGCAATGAATCCTTTACATTAACACGGCAATGAATCCTTTACATTAACACTGCAATGAATCCCTTTACATTAACACTGCAATGAATCCCGTTACATTAACACTGCAATGAATCCTTTTACATTAACACTGCAATGAATCCCTTTACATTAACACTGCAATGAAACCCGGACATTAACACTGCAATGAATCACTGACATTAACACTGCAATGAATCCCTTTACATTCACACTGCAATGAATCTCTTACATTAACACTGCAATGGATCCCGTACATTAACACTGCAATGCATCCCCGAAATTAACACTGCGATGAATCCACCACATTAACACTGCAATGATTCCCCTAAGTTGACACTGCAATGAATCTCTTTACATCAACACTGCAATGAATCCCTTTACATTAACACTGCAATGAATCCCCTAACATTAACACTGCAATGAATCCCTTACATTAACACTGCAATGAATCCTTTACCTTAACACTGCCATGAATCCTTTACATTAACACTGCTATGATCCTTTACATTAACACTGCCATGAATCCTTTACATTCACACTGCAATGAATCCTTTACAATAACACTGCAATGAATCCCTTGACATTAACACTGCAATGAATCCCGTTACATTAACACTGCAATGAAGCCCTTACTTTAACACTGCTATGAATCCATTACATTAACACTGCAATGAATCCCTTTACATTAACACTGCAATGAATCCCTTACATTAACACTGCAATGAATCCCTTACATTAACACTGCAATGAATCCCTTACATTAACACTGCAATGAATCCCCTTACATTAACACTGCAATGAATCCATTACATTAACACTGCAATGAATCCCTTACATTAACACTGCAATGAATCCCGTACATTAACACTGCAATTAATTCCTTGACATTAACACTGCGATGAATTGCCTACATTAACGCTCAATGAATCCCTTTACATTAACACTGCAATGAATCCCTTACATTAACACTGCAATGAATCCGTTACATTAACACTTCAATGAATCCCTTTACATTAACACTGCAATGAATCCCTTTACATTAACACTGCAATGAATCCCTTACATTAACACTGCAATGAAGCCCTTACATTAACACTGCAATGAATCCGTACATTAACACTGCAACAAATCCCTTACATTAACACTGCAATGAATCCCTCACATTAACACTGCAATGAATCCATTTACATTAACACTGGAATGAATCCATTACATTAACACTGCCAGGAATCCATTACATTAACACTGCAATGAATCTCTTTACAATAACATTGCAATGAATCCCTTACATTAACACTGCAATGAAGCCCTTACATTAACACTGCAATGAATCCGTACATTAACACTGCAATGAATTCCCTCCATTAACACTGCAATGAATCCCTTACATTAACACTGCAATAAATCCATTACAGTAACACTGCAATGAATCCCTTACATTAACACTGTAATGAAACCCTTACATGGACACTGCAATGAACCCCTTGACATTAACACTGCAATGAATTGCCTACAGTAACACTGCAATGAATCCTTTACATTAACACTGCAATGAATCCTTTACATTAACACTGCAATGAATCCCTTTACAATAACACTGCAATGAATCCATTACATTAGCACTGCAATGAATGCCTTACATTAACACTGCAATGAATCCATTACATTAACACTGCAATGAATCCCTTACATTAACACTGCAATGAATCCCTCACATTAACACTGCAATGAATTACTTGAAATTAACAGTGCGATGAATCGCCTACATTAACACTGCAATGAATCCCTCACATTAACACTGCAATGAATCCCTTGAAATTAACAGTGCGATGAATCGCCTACATTAACACTGCAATGAATCCTTTACATTAACACTGCAATGAATGCCTCACATTAACACTGCAATGAATCCCTTGAAATTAACAGTGCGATGAATCGCCTACATTAACACTGCAATGAATCCTTTACATTCACACTGCAATGAATCCTTTACATTAACATTGCAATGAATACTTTACATTAACTTTGCAATGAATCCCTTACATTAACACCGCAATGAAGCCCTTACATTAACACTGCAATGAATCCATTACAGTAACACTGCCAGGAATCCGTTACATTAGCACTGCAATGAATCCCTTCACGTTAACTCTGCAATAAATCAATTACAGTAACACTGCAATGAATCCATTACATTAACATTGCAATGAATCCCTTACATGAACATTGCAATGAATCCCCTACATTAACACTGCAATGAAACCTTTCACATTAACACTGCAATGAATCCCGTACATTAACACTGCAATGAATTCCTTGACATTAACACTGCGATGAATTGCCGACATTAACACTGCAATGAATCCCTTACATTAACACTGCAATGAATCCCTTTACATTAACACTGCAATGAATCCATGACATTAGCACTGCAATGAATCCCTTACATTAACACTGCAATGAATCCATTACATTAACACTGCAATGAATCCCTTACATTAACACTGCAATGAATCCCTCACATTAACACTGCAATGAATTACTTGAAATTAACAGTGCGATGAATCGCCTACATTAACACTGCAATGAATCCCTCACATTAACCCTGCAATGAATCCCTTGAAATTAACAGTGCGATGAATCGCCTACATTAACACTGCAATGAATCCTTTACATTAACACTGCAATGAATGCCTCACATTAACACTGCAATGAATCCCTTGAAATTAACAGTGCGATGAATCGCCTACATTAACACTGCAATGAATCCTTTACATTCACACTGCAATGAATCCTTTACATTAACATTGCAATGAATCCTTTACATTAACTTTGCAATGAATCCCTTACATTAACACCGCAATGAAGCCCTTACATTAACAGTGCAATGAATCCATTACAGTAACACTGCCAGGAATCCGTTACATTAACACTGCAATGAATCCCTTCACATTAACACTGCAATAAATCAATTACAGTAACACTGCAATGAATCCATTACAGTAACATTGCAATGAATCCCTTACATGAACATTGCAATGATCCCCTACATTAACACTGCAATGAAACCTTACACATTAACACTGCAATGAATCCCGTACATTAACACTGCAATGAATTCCTTGACATTAACACTGCGATGAATTGCCTACATTAACACTGCAATGAATCCCTTACATTAACACTGCAATGAATCCCTTTACATTAACACTGCAATGAATCCATTACATTAGCACTGCAATGAATCCCTTACATTAACACTGCAATGAAACCTTTTACATTAACACTGCAATGAATCCCTCACATTAACACTGCAATGAATCCCTTGACATTAACAGTGCGATGAATCGCCTACATTAACACTGGAATGAATCCTGTACATTAACACTGCAATGAATCCTTTACATTAACATTGCAATGAATCCTTTACATTAACTTTGCAATGAATCCCTTACATTAACACAGCAATGAAGCCCTGACATTAACAATGCAATGAATCTCTTTACATTAACACTGCAATGAATCCCTTACATTACCGCTGCAATGAATCCTTTACATTAACACTGCAATGAATCCTCTACATTAACACTGCAGTGAATCTCCTTACATTAACACTGCAATGAGTCCCTTTACATTAACACTGCAATGAATCCCTTACATTAACACTGCAATGAATCCCTGACATTAACACTGCAATGAATCCCTGACATTAACACTGCAATGAATCCCGTACATTAACACTGCAATGAATCCATTACATTAACACTGCAATGAATCCCGTTCATTAACACTGCAATGAATCCATTCCATTAACACTGCAATGAACCTGTTACATTAACACGGCAATGAATCCCCTACATTAACACTGCAATGAATCCGTTACATTAACACTGCAATGAATCCATTTACATTAACTCTGCAATGAATCCTTTACATTAACACTGCAATGAATCCATTTACATTAACACTGCAATGAATCCCTTACATTAACACTGCAATGAATCTCTTTACATTAACACTGCAATGAATCCCTTACATTAACACTGCAATGAATCTACTGACATTAACACGGCAATAAAGCCCTTACATTAACACTGCAATGAAGCCCTTACATTAACACTGCAATGAATCCCTTACATTAACACTGCAATGAATCCGTTACATTAACACTGCAATGAATCTACTGACATTAACACGGCAATAAAGCCCTTACATTAACACTGCAATGAATCCCTCACATTAACACTGCAATGAATCCCTCACATTAACACTGCAATGAATCGCTTTACATTAACACTGCAATGAAGCCGTTACATTAACACTGCAATGAATCCCTTACATTAACGCTCAATGAATCCCTTTACATTAACACTGCAATGAATCCCTTACATTAACACTGCAATGAAGCCCTTACATTAACACTGCAATGAATCCGTACATTAACACTGCAACGAACCCCTTACATTAACACTGCAACGAAGCCCTTACATTAACACTGCAATGAATCCGTACATTAACACTGCAATGAATCCCTCACATTAATTCTGCAATGAATCCCTCACATTAACACTGCAATGAGTCCATTACATTAGCACTGCAATGAAACCTTTTACATTAAAACTGCAATGAATCCCTCACATTAACACTGCAATGAATCCCTTGACATTAACACTGCAATGAATCCGTTACATTAACATTGCAATGAATCCTTTACATTAACTTTGCAATGAATCCTACATTAACACCGCAATGAAACCCTTACATTAACACTGCAATGAATCACTGACATTAACACAGCAATGAAGCCCTGACATTAACAATGCAATGAATCTCTTTACATTAACACTGCAATGAATCCCTTACATTAACACTGCAATGAATCCTTTACATTAACACTGCAATGAATCCCTTTACATTAACACTGCAATGAATCCATTACATTAGCACTGCAATGAATCCCTTACATTAACCCTGCAATGAAACCTTTTACATGAACACTGCAATAAATCCCTCACATTAACACTGCAATGAATCCCTTGACATTAACAGTGCGATGAATCGCCTACATTAACACTGGAATGAATCGTTTACATTAACACTGCAATGAATCCTTTACATTAACATTGCAATGAATCCTTTGCATTAACTTTGCAATGAATCAAACAAAGAACAAAGAACAAAGAACAGTACAGCACAGAAAACAGGCCCTTCGGCCCTCCAAGCCTGTGCCGCTCCTTGGTCCAACTAGACCAATCGTTTGTATCCCTCCATTCCCAGGCTGCTCATGTGACTATCCAGATAAGACTTAAACAATGTCAGCGTGCCTGCCTCCACCACCCTACTTGGCAGCGCATTCCAGGCCCCCACCACCCTCTGTGTAAAAAACGTCCCTCTGATATCTGAGTTATACTTCGCCCCTCTCACCTTGAGCCCGTGACCTCTCGTGATCGTCACCTCCGACCTGAGAAAAAGCTTTCCACTGTTCACCCTATCTATACCCTTCATAATCTTGTACACCTCTATTAGATCTCCCCTCATTCTCCGTCTTTCCAAGGAGAACAACCCCAGTCTACCCAATCTCTCCTCATAGCTAAGACACTCCATACCAGGCAACATCCTGGTAAACCTCCTCTGCACTCTCTCTAACGCCTCCACGTCCTTCTGGTAGTGCGGCGACCAGAACTGGAGGCAGTACTCCAAATGTGGCCTAACCAGCGTTCTATACAGCTGCATCATCAGACTCCAGCTTTTATACTCTATGCCCCGTCCTATAAAGGCAAGCATACCATATGCCTTCTTCACCACCTTCTCCACCTGTGTTGCCACCTTCAAGGATTTGTGGACTTGCACACCTAGGTCCCTCTGTGTTTCTATACTCCTGATGACTCTGCCATTTATTGTATAACTCCTCCCTACATTATTTCTTCCAAAATGCATCACTTCGCATTTATCCGGATTAAACTCCATCAGCCACCTCTCCGCCCAATTTTCCAGCCTATCTATATCCTGCTGTATTGCCCGACAATGCTCTTCGCTTTCCGCAAGTCCAGCCATCTTCGTGTCATCCCTTACATTAACACCGCAATGAAGCCCTTACATTAACACAGCAATGAAGCCCTGACATTAACAATGCAATGGATCCATTACATTAACACTGCAATGAATCCTTTACATTAACACTGCAGTGAATCTCCTTACATTAACACTGCAATGAGTCCCTTTACATTAACACTGCAATGAATCCTGTACATTAACACTGCAATGAACCCCTTACATTAACACTGCAATGAGTCCCTTTACATTAACACTGCAATGAATCCTGTACATTAAAACTGCAATGAATCCCTGACATTAACACTGCAATGAATCCCTTACATTAACACTGCAATGAATCCCTTACATTAACACTGCAATGAAGCCCGTTACAATAACACAGCAACGAGTCCATTACATTAACACTGCAATGAATCTGTTACATGAACACGGCAATGAATCCCCTACATTAACACTGCAATGAATCCGTTACATTAACACTGCAATGAATCCATTTACATTAACACTGCAATGAATCCGTTACATTAACACTGCAATGAATCCCTTACATTAACACTGCAATGAATCCCTTACATTAACACTGCAATGAATCACTGACAGAAACACTGCAATGAAGCCCTTACATTAACACTGCAATGAAGCCCTTACATTAACACTGCAATGAAGCCCTTACATTAACACTGCAATGAATCACTGACATTTACACAGCAATGAATCCCTTACATTAACAATGCAATGATTCCCCTACATTAACACTGCGATGAATCCATTACATCAGCACTGCAATGAATCCCTTACATTTACACGGCAATGAATCACTTACATTAAGATTGCAATGAAGCCGTTACATTAACACTGCAGTGAATCACTGACATTAACACTGCAATGAATCCCTTTACATTCACACTGTAATGAATCTCTTACATTAACACTGCAATGGATCCCCTACATTAACACTGCAATGAATCCCTTACATTAACACTGCAATGGATCCCCTACATTAACACTGCAATGCATCCCCGAAATTAACACTGCGATGAATCCACCACATTAACACTGCAATGGATCCCCTACGTTAACACTGCAATGGATCCCCTACATTAACACTGCAATGCATCCCCGAAATTAACACTGCGATGAATCCACCACATTAACACTGCAATGATTCCCCTACATTGACACTGCAAGAATCTCTTTACATTAACACTGCAATGAATCCCTTGACATTAACTCTGCAATGAATCCCCTAACATTAACACAGCAATGAATCCCTTACATTAACACTGCAATGAATCCTTGACATTAACACTGCCATGAATCCTTTACATTCACACTGCAATGAATCCTTTACAATAACACTGCAATGAATCCCTTGACATTAACACTGCAATGAATCCTTGACATTAACACTGCAATGAATCCCGTTACATTAACACGGCAATGAAGTCCTTACTTTAACACTGCATTGAATCCCGTTACATTAACATTGCAATGAATTCCCTACATTAACACTGCAATCAATCCATTACATTAACACTGCAATGAATCCCTTACATTAACACTGCAATGAAACTCTTTCCATAAACACTGCAATGAATCCATTACATTAACATTGCAATCAATCCCTTACATTAACACTGCAATGAATCACTGACATTAACACTGCAATGAATCCCTTTACATTCACACTGTAATGAATCTCTTACATTAACACTGCAATGGATCCCCTACATTAACACTGCAATGCATCCCCGAAATTAACACTGCGATGAATCCACCACATTATCACTGCAATGATTCCCCTACATTGACACTGCAATGAATCTCTTTACATTAACACTGCAATGAATCCCTTGACATTAACACTGCAATGAATCCCCTAACATTAACACAGCAATGAATCCCTTACATTAACACTGCAATGAATGCTTTACATTAACACTGCCATGAATCCTTTACATTCACACTGCAATGAATCCTTTACAATAACACTGCAATGAATCCCTTGACATTAACACTGCAATGAATCCTTGACATTAACACTGCAATGAATCCCGTTACATTAACACGGCAATGAAGCCCTTACTTTAACACTGCATTGAATCCCTTTACATTAACACTGCAATGAATTCCCTACATTAACACTGCAATCAATCCATTACATTAACACTGCAATGAATCCCTTACATTAACACTGCAATGAAACGCTTTCCATAAACACTGCAATGAATCCATTACATTAACATTGCAATCAATCCCTTACATTAACATTGCAATGAATCCCTTACATTAACACTCAATGAATCACTTTACATTTACACTGCAATGAATCCCGTTACATTAACACTGCACTGAATCCCTCACATTAACACTGCAATGAATGCCTTACATTAACACTGCAATGAATCCGTTACATTAACACTGCAATGAATCCCTTTACATTAACACTGCAATGAATTCCTTTACATGAACACTGCAATGAAACCCTGACATTAACACTGCAATGAATCCCTTTACATTAACACTGCAATGCATCTCTTATATTAACGCTGCAATGGATCCCCGACATTAACACTGCGATGAATCCACTACATTAACACTGCAATGAATCCCTTGACATTAACACTGCAATGAATCCATTACACGAACACTGCAATGAATCCCTTACATTAACACTGCCATGAATCCTTTACATTCACACCGCAATGAATCCTTTTCATTAACACTGCAATGAATCCCTTGAAATTAACATTGCAATGAATCCCTGACATTAACACTGCAATGAATCCCGTTACATTAACACTGCAATGAAGCCCTTACTTTAACACTGCATTGAATCCCTTTACATTAACACTGCAATGAATTCCCTACATTAACACTGCAATGAATCCATTACATTAACACTGCAATGAATCACTTACTTTAACACTGCAATGAAACTCTTTACATAAACACTGCAATGAATCCATTACATGAACACTGCAATGAATCCCTTACATTAACACTGCAATGAATCCCTTACATTAACACTGCAATGAACCCTTTACATTAACACTGCAACGAATCCATTACATTAACACTGCAATGAATCCCTTACATTAACACTGCAATGAATCCCTTACATTAACACTGCAATGAATCCCTTTACATTAACACTGCAACAAATCCATTACATTAACACTGCAATGAATCCCTTACATTAACAGTGCCATGAATCCTTTACATTAACACTGCAATGAATCCCTTTACATTAACACTGCAATGAATCCCTTTACATTAACACTGCAATGAAACCCTGACATTAACACTGCAATGAATCCCTTTACATTAACACTGCAATGAAACCCTGACATTAACACTGCAATGAATCCCTTTACATTAACACTCAATGAATCCCTTTACATTAACACTGCAATGAATCCCTTTACATGAACACTGCAATGAATCCCTTTACATTAACACTGCAATGAAACGCTGACATTAACACTGCAATGAATCCCTTTACATTAACACTGCAATGAATCCTTTACATTAACACTGCAATGAATCCCTTTACATTAACACTGCAATGAAACCCTGACATTAACACTGCAATGAATCCCTTTACATTAACACTGCAATGAATCCCTTACATTAACACTGCAATGAATCCCTTTACATTAACACTGCAATGAATCCCTTACATTAACACTGCAATGAATCCTTTACATTAACACTGCAATGAATCCCTTACTTTAACACTGCAATGAAAATCTTGACATAAACACTGCAATGAATCCACCACATTAACACTGCAATGATTCCCCTCCATTAACACAGCAATGAATTCCTTGACATTAACACTGCAATGAATCCATTACATTAACACTGCAATGAATCCCTTACATTAACACTGCAATGATTCCCCTCCATTAACACAGCAATGAATTCCTTGACATTAACACTGCAATGAATCCATTACATTAACACTGCAATGAATCCCTTACATTAACACTGCAATGATTCCCCTCCATTAACACAGCAATGAATTCCTTGACATTAACACTGCAATGAATCCATTACATTAACACTGCAATGAATCCCTTACATTAACACTGCAATGATTCCCCTCCATTAACACAGCAATGAATTCCTTGACATTAACACTGCAATGAATCCATTACATTAACACTGCAATGAATCCCTTACATTAACACTGCAATGATCGTTTACATTAACACTGCCATGAATCCTTTACATTAACACTGCAATGAATCCCTTGACATTAACATTGCAATGAATCCCTGACATTAACACGCAATGAATCCCGTTACATTAACACTGCAATGAAGCCCTTACTTTAACACTGCATTGAATCCCTTTACATTAACACTGCAATGAATTCCCTACATTAACACTGCAATGAAGCCATTACATTAACACTGCAATGAATCCCTTACTTTAACACTGCAATGAAACTCTTGACATAAACACTGCAATGAATCCATTACATTAACACTGCAATGAATCCCTTACATTAACATTGCAATGAATCCCTTTACCTTCACACTGCAATGAATCTCTTACATTAACACTGCAATGGATCCCCTACATTAACACTGCAATGCATCCCCGAAATGAACACTGGGATGAATCCACCACATGAACACTGCAATGATTCCCCTACATTGACACTGCAATGAATCACTTTACATTAACACTGCAATGAATCCCTTGACATTAACACTGCAATGAATCCTTTACATTAACACTGCAATGAATCCCTTACATTAACACTGCAATGAATCCTTTACATTAACACTGCCATGAATCCTTTACATTAACACTGCAATGATCCTTTACATTAACACTGCCATGAATCCCTTGACATTAATACTGCAATGAATCCTTGACATTAACACTGCAATGAATCCTTGACATTAACACTGCAATGAATCCCATTACATTAACACTGCAATGAAGCCGTTACTTTAACACTGCATTGAATCCCTTTACATTAACACTGCAATGAATTCCCGACATTAACACTGCAATCAAACCATTACATTAACACTGCAATGAATCCCTAACATTAACACGGCAATGAAACTCTTTACATAAACACTGCAATGAATCCATTACATTAACATTGCAATCAATCCCTTACATTAACATTGCAATGATTCCCTTACAATTAACACTCAATGAATCCCTTTACATTTACACTGCAATGAATCCCGTTACATTCACACTGCACTGAATCCCTCACATTAACACTGCAATGAATGCCTTACATTAACACTGCAATGAATCCGTTACATTAACACTGCAATGAATCCCTTTACATTAACACTGCAATGAATCCCTTTACATTAACACTGCAATGAAACCCTGACATTAACACTGCAATGAATCCCTTTACATTAACACTCAATGAATCCCTTTACATTAACACTGCAATGAATCCCTTTACATTAACACTGCAATGAAACGCTGACATTAACACTGCAATGAATCCCTTTACATTAACACTGCAATGAGTCCTTTACATTAACACTGCAATGAATCCCTTTGCATTAACACTGCAATGTAACCCTGACATTAACACTGCAATGAATCCCTTTACATTAACACTGCAATGAATCCCTTACATTAACACTGCAAAGAATCCCTTTACATTAACACTGCAATGAATCATTTACATTAACACTGCAATGAATCCCTTACTTTAACACTGCAATGAAACTCTTGACATAAACACTGCAATGAATCCCTTACATTAACACTGCAATGAATCATTTACATTAACACTGCAATGAATCCCTTACTTTAACACTGCAATGAAACTCTTGACATAAACACTGCAATGAATCCACCACATTAACACTGCAATGATTCCCCTACATTAACACAGCAATGAATCCCTTGACATTAACACTGCAATGAATCCATTACATAAACACTGCAATGAATCCTTTACATTAACACTGCCATGAATCCTTTACATTCACAGCGCAATGAATCCTTTACATTAACACTGCATTGAATCCCTTTACATTAACACTGCAATGAATTCCCTACATTAACACTGCAATGAATCCATTACATTAACACTGCAATGAATCCCTTACTTTAACACTGCAATGAAACTCTTTGCATAAACACTGCAATGAATCCATTACATTAACACTGCAATGAATCCCTTACATTAACAGCGCAATGAATCCCTTACATTAACACTGCAATGAACCCTTTACATTAACACTGCAACGAATCCATTACATTAACACTGCAATGAATCCCTTACATTAACACTGCAATGAATCCCTTACATTAACACTGCAATGAATCCCTTTACATTAACACTGCAACAAATCCATTACATTAACACTGCAATGAATCCCTTACATTAACACTGCCATGAATCCTTTACATTCACACTGCTATGAATCCCTTACATTAACACTGCAATGAATCCCTTGACATTAACACTGCAATGAATCCTTGACATTAACACTGCAATGAAACCCGGTAAATTACCACTGCAATGAATCCCTTTACAATTAACACTGCAACGAATCCATTACATTAACACTGCAATGAATCTGTTACATTAACACTGCAATGAATCCCTTTACATTAACACTTCAGTGAATCCCTTTACATTAATACTGCAATGAACCCATTACATTAACACTGCAATGAATCTGTTACATTAACACTGCCATGAATCCTTTGCATTAACACTGCAATGAATCACTTCCATTAACACTGCAATGAATCCACGACATTAACACTGCAATGAATCCTTTACATTAACAGTGCAATGAATCCTTTACATTAACACGGCAATGAATCCTTTACATTAACACTGCAATGAATCCCTTTACATTAACACTGCAATGAATCCCGTTACATTAACACTGCAATGAATCCTTTTACATTAACACTGCAATGAATCCCTTTACATTAACACTGCAATGAAACCCGGACATTAACACTGCAATGAATCACTGACATTAACACTGCAATGAATCCCTTTACATTCACACTGCAATGAATCTCTTACATTAACACTGCAATGGATCCCGTACATTAACACTGCAATGCATCCCCGAAATTAACACTGCGATGAATCCACCACATTAACACTGCAATGATTCCCCTAAGTTGACACTGCAATGAATCTCTTTACATCAACACTGCAATGAATCCCTTTACATTAACACTGCAATGAATCCCCTAACATTAACACTGCAATGAATCCCTTACATTAACACTGCAATGAATCCTTTACCTTAACACTGCCATGAATCCTTTACATTAACACTGCTATGATCCTTTACATTAACACTGCCATGAATCCTTTACATTCACACTGCAATGAATCCTTTACAATAACACTGCAATGAATCCCTTGACATTAACACTGCAATGAATCCCGTTACATTAACACTGCAATGAAGCCCTTACTTTAACACTGCTATGAATCCATTACATTAACACTGCAATGAATCCCTTACATTAACACTGCAATGAAACTCTTTACATAAACACTGCAATGAATCCATTAAATTAACACTGCAATGAATCCCTTACATTCACACTGCAATGAATCCCTTTATATTAACACTGCAACGAACCCATTACATTAACACTGCAATGAATCTGTTACATTAACACTGCAATGAATCCCTTTACATTAACACGTCAGTGAATCCCTTTACATTAACCCTGCAATGAATCCCTTACATTAACACTGCAATGAATCCCTTACATTAACACTGCAATGAATCCCTTTACATTAACACTGCAACGAATCCCTCACATTAACACTGCAATGAATCCTTTACATTAACACTGCAATGAATCCCTTTACATTAACACTGCAATGAATCCCTTACATTAACACTGCAATGAATCCCTTTACATTAACACTGCCAGGAATCCTTTACATTCACACTGCAATGAATCCCTTACATTAACACTGCAATGAATCCCTTGACATTAACATTGCAATGAATCCCTAACATTAACATTGCAATGAATCCCGTTACATTAACACTGCAATGAAGCCCTTACTTTAAAACTGCATTGAATCCCTTTATATTAACACTGCAATGAATTCCCTACATTAACACTTCAATGAATCCATTACATAAACACTGCAATGAACCCTTACATTAACACTGCAATGAATCCCTTACATTAACACTGCAATGAACCCTTTACATTAACACTGCAACGAATCCATTACATTAACACTGCAATGAATCCCTTACATTCACACTGCAATGAATCCCTTACATTAACACTGTAATGAATCCCTTTACATTAACACTGCAACAAATCCATTACATTAACACTGCAATGAATCTGTTACATTAACACTGCAATGAATCCCTTACATTAACACTGCCATGAATCCTTTACATTCACACTGCAATGAATCCCTTACATTAACACTGCAATGAATGCCTTGACATTAACACTGCAATGAATCCTTGACATTAACACTGCAATGAATCCAGGTACATTAACACTGCAATGAATCCATTACATTAACACTGCAATGAATCCATTACATTAACACTGCAATGAAGCCCTTACTTTAACACTGCATTGAATCCCTTGACATTAACACTGCAATTAATCCATTACATTAACACTGCAATGAATCCCTTACATTAACACTGCATTGAATCCCTTGACATTAACACTGCAATGAATCCATTACATTAACACTGCAATGAATCACTTCCATTAACACTGCAATGAATCCACGACATTAACACTGCAATGAATCCTTTACATTAACAGTGCAATGAATCCTTTACATTAACACGGCAATGAATCCTTTACATTAACACTGCAATGAATCCCTTTACATTAACACTGCAATGAAATCCGTTACATTAACACTGCAATGCACCCATTTACATTGACACTGCAATGAATCTGTTATATTAACACTGCAATGAATCCCTTTACATTAACACTGCAATGAATCCTTTTACATTAACACTGCAATGAATCCCTTTACATTAACACTGCAATGAAACCCTGACATTAACACTGCAATGAATCACTGACATTAACACTGCAATGAATCCCTTTACATTCACACTGCAATGAATCTCTTACATTAACACTGCAATGGATCCCCTACATTAACACTGCAATGCATCCCCGAAATTAACACTGCGATGAATCCACCACATTAACACTGCAATGATTCCCCTAAGTTGACACTGCAATGAATCTCTTTACATTAACACTGCAATGAATCCCTTTACATTAACACTGCAATGAATCCCCTAACATTAACACTGCAATGAATCCCTTACATTAACACTGCAGTGAATCCTTTACCTTAACACTGCCATGAATCCTTTACATTAACACTGCAATGATCCTTTACATTAACACTGCCATGAATCCTTTACATTCACACTGCAATGAATCCTTTACAATAACACTGCAATGAATCCCTTGACATTAACACTGCAATGAATCCTTGACATTAATACTGCAATGAATCCCGTAACATTAACACTGCAATGAAGCCCTGACTTTAACACTGCTATGAATCCATTACATTAACACTGCAATGAATCGCTTACATTAACACTGCAATGAAACTCTTTACATAAACACTGCAATGAATCCATTAAATTAACACTGCAATGAATCCCTGACATTAACACTGCAATGAATCCCTTTATATTAACACTGCAACGAAGCCATTACATTAACACTGCAATGAATCTGTTACATTAACACTGCAATGAATCCCATTACATTAACACGTCAGTGAATCCCTTTACATTAACACTGCAATGAATCCTTTACATTAACACTGCAATGAATCCCTTTACATTAACACTGCAATGAATCCCTTACATTAACACTGCAATGAATCCCTTTACATTAACACTGCCAGGAATCCTTTACATTCACACTGCAATGAATCCCTTACATTAACACTGCAATGAATCCCTTGACATTAACATTGCAATGAATCCCTGACATTAACATTGCAATGAATCCCATTACATTAACACTGCAATGAAGCCCTTACTTTAAAACTGCATTGAATCCCTTTATATTAACACTGCAATGAATTCCCTACATTAACACTGCAATGAATCCATTACATAAACACTGCAATGAATCCATTACATAAACACTGCAATGAATCCCTTACATTAACACTGCAATGAATCCCTTACATTAACACTGCAATGAACCCTTTACATTAACACTGCAACGAATCCATTACTTTAACACTGCAATGAATCCCTTACATTCACACTGCAATGAATCCCTTACATTAACACTGCAATGAATCCCTTTACATTAACACTGCAACAAATCCATTACATTAACACTGCAATGAATCCGTTACATTAACACTGCAATGAATCCCTTACATTATCACTGCCATGAATACTTTACATTCACACTGCAATGAATCCCTTACATTAACACTGCAATGAATCCCTTGACATTAACACTGCAATGAATCCTTGACATTAACACTGCATTGAATCCCTTGACATTAACACTGCAATGAATCCATTACATTAACACTGCAATGAATCCCTTACATTAACACTGCAATGAATCCCTTGATATTAACACTGCAATGAATCCCTTACATTAACACTGCAATGTAACTCTTTACATAAACACTGCAATGAATCCATTACATTAACACTGCAATGAATCCCTTACATTAACACTGCAATGAATTCCTTACATTAACACTGCAATGAATCCCTTTACAATTAACACTGCAACGAATCCATTACATTAACACTGCAATGAATCTGTTACATTAACACTGCAATGAATCCCTTTACATTAACACTTCAGTGAATCCCTTTACATTAATCCTGCAATGAATCCATTACATTAACACTGCAATGAATCCGTTACATTCACACTGCCATGAATCCTTTGCATTAACACTGCAATGAATCCCTTTCATTAACACTGCAATGAATCCACGACATTAACACTGCAATGAATCCTTTACATTAACAGTGCAATGAATCCTTTACATTAACACTGCAATGAATCCCTTGACATTAACACTGCAATGAATCCTTGACATTAACACTGCAATGAATCCCGTTACATTAACACTGCAATGAATCCCTTTACATTAACACTGCAATGAATCCCTTACATTAACACTGCAATGAAACTCTTTACATAAACCCTGCAATGAATCCATTAAATTAACACTGCAATGAATCCCTTACATTAACACTGCAATGAATCCCTTTATATTAACACTGCAACGAATCCATTTCATTAACACTGCAATGAATCTGTTACATTAACACGGCAATGAATCCCTTTACATTAACACGTCAGTGAATCCCTTACATTAACACTGCAATGAATCCCCTACATTAACACTGCCAGGAATCCTTTACATTCACACTGCAATCAATCCCTTACATTAACACTGCAATGAATCCCTTGACATTAACACTGCAATGAATCCTTGACATTAACACTGCAATGAAGCCTTTACATTAACACTGCAATGAATTCCCTACATTAACACTGCAATGAATCCATTACATTCACACTGCAATGAATCCCTTACATTAACACTGCAATGAATCCCTGACATTAACACGCAATGAATCCCGTTACATTAACACTGCAATGAAGCCCTTACTTTAACACTGCATTGAATCCCTTTACATTAACACTGCAATGAATTCCCTACATTAACACTGCAATGAAGCCATTACATTAACACTGCAATGAATCCCTTACTTTAACACTGCAATGAAACTCTTGACATAAACACTGCAATGAATCCATTACATTAACACTGCAATGAATCCCTTACATTAACATTGCAATGAATCCCTTTACCTTCACACTGCAATGAATCTCTTACATTAACACTGCAATGGATCCCCTACATTAACACTGCAATGCATCCCCGAAATGAACACTGGGATGAATCCACCACATGAACACTGCAATGATTCCCCTACATTGACACTGCAATGAATCACGTTACATTAACACTGCAATGAATCCCTTGACATTAACACTGCAATGAATCCTTTACATTAACACTGCAATGAATCCCTTACATGAACACTGCAATGAATCCTTTACATTAACACTGCCATGAATCCTTTACATTAACACTGCAATGATCCTTTACATTAACACTGCCATGAATCCCTTGACATTAATACTGCAATGAATCCTTGACATTAACACTGCAATGAATCCTTGACATTAACACTGCAATGAATCCCATTACATTAACACTGCAATGAAGCCGTTACTTTAACACTGCATTGAATCCCTTTACATTAACACTGCAATGAATTCCCGACATTAACACTGCAATCAAACCATTACATTAACACTGCAATGAATCCCTAACATTAACACTGCAATGAAACTCTTTACATAAACACTGCAATGAATCCATTACATTAACATTGCAATCAATCCCTTACATTAACATTGCAATGATTCCCTTACAATTAACACTCAATGAATCCCTTTACATTTACACTGCAATGAATCCCGTTACATTCACACTGCACTGAATCCCTCACATTAACACTGCAATGAATGCCTTACATTAACACTGCAATGAATCCGTTACATTAACACTGCAATGAATCCTTTTACATTAACACTGCAATGAATCCCTTTACATTAACACTGCAATGAAACTCTGACATTAACACTGCAATGAATCCCTTTACATTAACACTCAATGAATCCCTTTACATTAACACTGCAATGAAACGCTGACATTAACACTGCAATGAATCCCTTTACATTAACACTGCAATGAGTCCTTTACATTAACACTGCAATGAATCCCTTTACATTAACACTGCAATGTAACCCTGACATTAACACTGCAATGAATCCCTTTACATTAACACTGCAATGAATCCCTTACATTAACACTGCAAAGAATCCCTTTACATTAACACTGCAATGAATCCCTTACATTAACACTGCAATGAATCATTTACATTAACACTGCAATGAATCCCTTACTTTAACACTGCAATGAAACTCTTGACATTAACACTGCAATGAATCCACCACATTAACACTGCAATGATTCCCCTACATTAACACAGCAATGAATCCCTTGACATTAACACTGCCATGAATCCTTTACATTCACAGCGCAATGAATCCTTTACATTAACACTGCAATGAATCCCTTGACATTAACATTGCAATGAAGCCCTTACTTTAACACTGCATTGAATCCCTTTACATTAACACTGCAATGAATTCCCTACATTAACACTGCAATGAATCCATTACATTAACACTGCAATGAATCCCTTACTTTAACACTGCAATGAAACTCTTTGCATAAACACTGCAATGAATCCATTACATTAACACTGCAATGAATCCCCTACATTAACAGCGCAATGAATCCCTTACATTAACACTGCAATGAACCCTTTACATTAACACTGCAACGAATCCATTACATTAACACTGCAATGAATCCCTTACATTAACACTGCAATGAATCCCTTACATTAACACTGCAATGAATCCTTTACATTCACACTGCTATGAATCCCTTACATTAACACTGCAATGAATCCCTTGACATTAACACTGCAATGAATCCTTGACATTAACACTGCAATGAAACCCGGTAAATTACCACTGCAATGAATCCCTTCACAATTAACACTGCAACGAATCCATTACATTAACACTGCAATGAATCTGTTACATTAACACTGCAATGAATCCCTTTACATTAACACTTCAGTGAATCCCTTTACATTAATACTGCAATGAACCCATTACATTAACACTGCAATGAATCTGTTACATTAGCACTGCCATGAATCCTTTGCATTAACACTGCAATGAATCACTTCCATTAACACTGCAATGAATCCACGACATTAACACTGCAATGAATCCTTTACATTAACAGTGCAATGAATCCTTTACATTAACACGGCAATGAATCCTTTACATTAACACTGCAATGAATCCCTTTACATTAACACTGCAATGAATCCCGTTACATTAACACTGCAATGCACCCCTTTACATTGACACTGCAATGAATCCGTTATATTAACTCTGCAATGAATCCCTTTACATTAACACTGCAATGAATCCTTTTACATTAACACTGCAATGAATCCCTTTACATTAACACTGCAATGAAACCCGGACATTAACACTGCAATGAATCACTGACATTAACACTGCAATGAATCCCTTTACATTCACACTGCAATGAATCTCTTACATTAACACTGCAATGGATCCCCTACATTAACACTGCAATGCATCCCCGAAATTAACACTGCGATGAATCCACCACATTAACACTGCAATGATTCCCCTAAGTTGACACTGCAATGAATCTCTTTACATCAACACTGCAACGAATCCCTTTACATTAACACTGCAATGAATCCCCTAACATTAACACTGCAATGAATCCCTTACATTAACACTGCAATGAATCCTTTACCTTAACACTGCCATGAATCCTTTACATTAACACTGCTATGATCCTTTACATTAACACTGCCATGAATCCTTTACATTCACACTGCAATGAATCCTTTACAATAACACTGCAATGAATCCCTTGACATTAACACTGCAATGAATCCTTGACATTAATACTGCAATGAATCCCGTTACATTAACACTGCAATGAAGCCCTTACTTTAACACTGCTATGAATCCATTACATTAACACTGCAATGAATCTGTTACATTAACACTGCAATGAATCCCTTTACATTAACACGTCAGTGAATCCCTTTACATTAACACTGCAATGAATCCCTTACATTAACACTGCAATGAATCCCTTACATTAACACTGCAATGAATCCCTTTACATTAACACCGCAATGAATCCATTACATTAACACTGCAATGTATCCATGACATTAACACTGCAATGAATCCCTTTAAATTAACCCTGCAATGAATACATTACATTAACACTGCAATGAATCCATTACATTAACACTGCAATGAATCCCTTACATTGACACTGCAATGAAACTCTTTACATAAACACTGCAATGAATCCCTTACATTAACACTGCAATGAATCCCTTACATTAACACTGCAATGAATCCCTTACATTAACCCTGCAATGAATACATTACATTAACACTGCAACGAATCCCTTACATTAACACTGCAATGAATCCTTTACATTAACACGTCAGTGAATCCCTTACATTAACACTGCAATCAATCCCTTACATTAACACTGCAATGAATCCCTTGACATTAACACTGCAATGAATCCTTGACATTAACACTGCAATGAATCCTGGTACATTAACACTGCAATGAAGCCTTTACATTAACACTGCAATGCATTCCCTACATTAACACTGCAATGAATCCATTACATTCACACTGCAATGAATCCCTTACATTAACACTGCAATGAAACTCATTACATAAACACTGCAATGAATCCATTACATTAACACTTCAATGAATCCCTTACATTAACACTGCAATGAATCCCTTCCATTAACACTGCAATGATTCCATTACATTAAGACTGCAATGAATCCCTTACATTAACGCTGCAATGAATCCCTTTACATTAACACCGCAATGAATCCATTACATTAACACTGCAATGAATCCTTGACATTAACACTGCAATGAATCCCTTTACATTACCACTGCAATGAATCCATTACATGAACACTGCAATGAATCCCTTTACATTAACACCGCAATGAATCCATTACATTAACACTGCAATGTATCCATTACATTAACACTGCAATGAATCCCTTTAAATTAACCCTGCAATGAATACATTACATTAACACTGCAATGAATCCATTACATTAACACTGCAATGAATCCCTTACATTAACACTGCAATGAAACTCTTTACATAAACACTGCAATGAATCCCTTACATTAACACTGCAATGAATCCCTTGACATTAACACTGCAATGAATCCTTGACATTAACACTGCAATGAATCCCGGTACATTAACACTGCAATGAATCCATTACATTAACACTGCAATGAATCCCTTACATTAACACTGCAATGAAGCCCTTACTTTAACACTGCATTGAATCCCTTGACATTAACACTGCAATGAATCCATTACATTAACACTGCAATGAATCCCTTACATTAACACTGCAATGAATCCCTTGATATTAACACTGCAATGAATCCCTTACATTAACACTGCAATGTAACTCTTTACATAAACACTGCAATGAATCCATTACATTAACACTGCAATGAATCCCTTACATTAACACTGCAATGAATTCCTTACATTAACACTGCAATGAATCCCTTTACAATTAACACTGCAACGAATCCATTACATTAACACTGCAATGAATCTGTTACATTAACACTGCAATGAATCCCTTTACATTAACACTTCAGTGAATCCCTTTACATTAATCCTGCAATGAATCCATTACATTAACACTGCAATGAATCCGTTACATTCACACTGCCATGAATCCTTTGCATTAACACTGCAATGAATCCCTTTCATTAACACTGCAATGAATCCACGACATTAACACTGCAATGAATCCTTTACATTAACAGTGCAATGAATCCTTTACATTAACACTGCAATGAATCCCTTGACATTAACACTGCAATGAATCCTTGACATTAACACTGCAATGAATCCCGTTACATTAACACTGCAATGAATCCCTTTACATTAACACTGCAATGAATCCCTTACATTAACACTGCAATGAAACTCTTTACATAAACCCTGCAATGAATCCATTAAATTAACACTGCAATGAATCCCTTACATTAACACTGCAATGAATCCCTTCATATTAACACTGCAACGAATCCATTTCATTAACACTGCAATGAATCTGTTACATTAACACGGCAATGAATCCCTTTACATTAACACGTCAGTGAATCCCTTACATTAACACTGCAATGAATCCCTTGACATTAACACTGCAATGAATCCTTGACATTAACACTGCAATGAAGCCTTTACATTAACACTGCAATGAATTCCCTACATTAACACTGCAATGAATCCATTACATTCACACTGCAATGAATCCCTTACATTAACACTGCAATGAAACTCATTACATAAACACTGCAATGAATCCATTACATTAACACTTCAATGAATCCCTTACATTAACACTGCAATGAATCCCTTCCATTAACACTGCAATGAATCCATTACATTAAGACTGCAATGAATCCCTTACATTAACGCTGCAATGAATCCCTTTACATTAACACCGCAATGAATCCATTACATTAACACTGCAATGAATCCGTTACATTAACACTGCAATGAATCCCTTTACATTACCACTGCAATGAATCCATTACATTAACACTGCAATGAATCCCTTTACATTAACACCGCAATGAATCCATTACATTAACACTGCAATGTATCCATGACATTAACACTGCAATGAATCCCTTTAAATTAACCCTGCAATGAATACATTACATTAACACTGCAATGAATCCATTACATTAACACTGCAATGAATCCCTTACATTGACACTGCAATGAAACTCTTTACATAAACACTGCAATGAATCCCTTACATTAACACTGCAATGAATCCCTTACATTAACACTGCAATGAATCCCTTACATTAACCCTGCAATGAATACATTACATTAACACTGCAACGAATCCCTTACATTAACACTGCAATGAATCCTTTACATTAACACGTCAGTGAATCCCTTACATTAACACTGCAATCAATCCCTTACATTAACACTGCAATGAATCCCTTGACATTAACACTGCAATGAATCCTTGACATTAACACTGCAATGAATCCTGGTACATTAACACTACAATGAAGCCTTTACATTAACACTGCAATGCATTCCCTACATTAACACTGCAATGAATCCATTACATTCACACTGCAATGAATCCCTTACATTAACACTGCAATGAAACTCATTACATAAACACTGCAATGAATCCATTACATTAACACTTCAATGAATCCCTTACATTAACACTGCAATGAATCCCTTCCATTAACACTGCAATGATTCCATTACATTAAGACTGCAATGAATCCCTTACATTAACGCTGCAATGAATCCCTTTACATTAACACCGCAATGAATCCATTACATTAACACTGCAATGAATCCTTGACATTAACACTGCAATGAATCCCTTTACATTACCACTGCAATGAATCCATTACATTAACACTGCAATGAATCCCTTTACATTAACACCGCAATGAATCCATTACATTAACACTGCAATGTATCCATTACATTAACACTGCAATGAATCCCTTTAAAATAACCCTGCAATGAATACATTACATTAACACTGCAATGAATCCATTACATTAACACTGCAATGAATCCCTTACATTAACACTGCAATGAAACTCTTTACATAAACACTGCAATGAATCCCTTACATTAACACTGCAATGAATCCCTTACATTAACACTGCAATGAATCCCTTACATTAACACTGCAATGAATCCCTTTTCAAAACACTGCAACGAATCCATTACATTAACACTGCAATGAATCCCTTATATTAACACTGCAATGAATCCCTTACATTAACAGTGCCATGAATCCTTTACATTCACACTGCAATGAATCCCTTACATTAACACAGCAATGAATCCCTTGACATTAACACTGCAATGAATCCTTGACATTAACACTGCAATGAATCCCGGTACATTAACACTGCAATGAAGCCCTTACTTTAACACTGCAACAAATCCCTTTACATTAACACTGCAATGAATTCCCTACATTAACACTGCAATGAATCCATTACATTAACACTGCAATGTATCCCTTACATTAACACTGGAATGAAACTCTTTTTATAAACACTGCAATGAATCCATTACATTAACACTGCAATGAATCCCTTACATTAACACTGAAATGAATCCCTTACATTAACACTGCAATGAATCCCTTACATTAACACTGCAATGAATCCCTTTACATTAACACTGCAATGATTCCATTACATTAACACTGCAATGAATCCCTTACATTAACACTGCAATGAATCCATTACATTAACACTGCAATGAATCCATTACATTAACACTGCAATGAATCCCTTTCCATTAACACTGCAATGAATCCATTACATTAACACTGCAATGAATCCCTTTACATTAGCACCGCAATGAATCCATTACATTAACACTGCAATGTATCCATTACATTAACACTGCAGTGAACCGCTTTACATTAACACTGCAATGAATTCCCTACATTAACACTGCAATGATTCCCTTGCATTAAGACTACAATGAATCCCGTTACATTAACACTGCAATGAATCCCTTACATTAACACTGCAAAGAATCCCTTTACATTAACACTGCGATGAATCCATTACATTAGCACTGCAATGAATCCGTTACATTAACACTGCAATGAATGCTTTACATTAATACTGAAATGAATCCCTTTACATTAACATTGCAAGGAATCCATTACATTAACACTACAATGAATCCATTACATTAACACTGCAATGAATCCATTACATTAACACTGCAATGAATCCCTTTACATTAACACTGCAATGAATCCATTACATTAACACTGCAATGAATCCCTTTACATTAACACCGCAATGAATCCATTACATTAACACTGCAATGAATCCCTTTACATTAACCCTGCAATGAATACATTACATTAACACTGCAGTGAATCCGTTACATTAACACTGCAATGAATCCCTTACATTAACACTGCAATGAATCCCTTACATTAACACTGCAATGAATCCCTTTACATTAACACTGCAATGAATCCATTACATTAACACTGCAATGAATCCATTACATTAACACTGCAATGAATCCCCTTACATTAACACTGCAATGAATTCCCTACATTAACACTGCAATGAATCCCTTGCATTAAGACTGCAATGAATCCCTTTACATTAACACTGCAATGAATCCCTTACATTAACACTGCAATGAATCCCTTACATTAACACTGCAATGAATCCCTTTACATTAACACTGTAATGAATCCATTACATTTACACTGCAATGAATCCTTTACATTAACACTGCAATGAATCCCTTGACATTAACACTGCAATCAATTGCATACATTAACACTGCAATGAATCCGTTTACATTAACACTCCAATGAATCCATTTACATTAACACTGCAATGAATCCTTTACATTAACACTGCAATGAATCCATTACATTAACACTGCAATGAATCCTTTACATTAACACTGCAATCAGTTGCTTACATTAGCACTGGAATGAATCCGTTTAAATTAACACTGCAATGAATCCCCTTACATTGACACTGCAATGAATCCCTTTACATTAACACTGCAATGAATCCTTTACATTTACACTGCAATGAATCCTTTGCATAAACACTGCAATGAATCCCCTTACATTAACACTGCAATGAATCGCTTTACATTAACCCTGCAATGAATCCATTACATTAACCCTGCAATGAATCCCTTACATTAACACTGCAATGAATCCATTACATTAACACTGCAATGAATCCATTACATTAACACTGCAATGAATCCATTACATTAACACTGCAATGAATCCCTTCACATGAACACTGCAATGAATCCATTACATTAACACTGCAATGAATCCATTACATTAACACTGCAATGAGTCCCTTTACATTAACACGACAATGAATTCCTCACATTAACACTGCAATGAATCCATTACATTTACACTGCAATGAATCCTTTACATTAACACTGCAATCAATTGCTTACATTAACACTGCAATGAATCCGTTTACATTAACACTGCAATGAATCCGTTACATTAACACTGCAATGAATCCCTTACATTAACGCTGCAATGAATCTGTTACATTAACACTGCAATGAAACCCTCACATTAACACTGCAATGAATCCCTTTATATTAACACTGCAATGAATCCATTACATTAACAGTGCAATGAATCCCTTACATTAACGCTGCAATGAATCCATTACATTAAATTGCAATGAATCCCTTACATTAGGGAGGCGTTAGAGAGAGTGCAGAGAAGGTTTACCAGGATGTTGCCTGGTATGGATGGTCTTAGCTATGAGGAGAGATTGGGTAGACTGGGGTTGTTCTCCTTGGAAAGACGGAGAATGAGGGGAGATCTAATAGAGGTGTACAAGATTATGAAGGGGATAGATAGGGTGAACAGTGGGAAGCTTTTTCCCAGGTCGGAGGTGATGATCACGAGGGGTCACGGGCTCAAGCTGAGAGGGGCGAAGTATAACTCAGATATCAGAGGGACCTTTTTTACACAGAGGGTGGTGGGGGCCTGGAATGCGCTGCCAAGTAGGGTGGTGGAGGCAGGCACGCTGACATCGTTTAAGTCTTATCTGGATAGTCACATGAGCAGCCTGGGAATGGAGGGATACAAACGATTGGTCGAGTTGGACCAAGGAGCGGCACAGGCTTGGAGGGCCGAAGGGCCTGTTTCCTGTGCTGTACTGTTCTTTGTTCTTTGTTATTAACACTGCAATGAATCTCTTTACATTAACACTGCAATGAATCCATTATATTAACACTGCAATGAATCGCTTACATTAACACTGCAATGAATCCCTCACATTAACCCTGCAATGAATCCCTTTACATTGACACTGCAATGAATCCCGTTACATTAAAACTGCAATGAATCCCTTACATTAACACTGCAATGAATCACTTCACATTAACACTTCAATGAATCCATTACATTAACACTGCAATGAATCCCGTACATTAACACTGCAATGAATCCATTACATTAACACTGCAATGAATCCCTGACATTAACACTGCAATGAATCTCTCACATTAACACTGCAATAAATCCCTTTACATTAACACTGCAATGAATCCCGTTACATTAACACTGCAATGAATCCCTTACATTAATAGTGCAAGGAATTCCCTACATGAACACTGCAATGAATCCATTACATTACCACTGCAATGAATCCCTTACATTAACACTGCAATGAAACTCTTTACATAAACACTGCAATGAATCCCCTACATTAACACTGCAATGAATCCCCTACATTAACACTGCAATGAATCCCTTACATTAACACTGCAATGAATCCCTTTACATTAACACTGCAACGAATCCATTACATTAACACTGCAATGAATCTGTTACATTAACACGGCAATGAATCCCTTCACATTAAAACTGCAATGAATCCCTTTACATTGACACTGCAATGAATCCCGTTACATTAAAACTGCAATGAATCCCTTATATTAACACTGCAATGAATCACTTCACATTAACACTTCAATGAAGCCCTTACTTTAACACTGCATTGAATCCCTTTACATTAACATTGCAATGAATTCCCGACATTAACACTGCAATGAATCCATTACATTAACACTGCAATGAATCCCTTACATTAACACTGCAATGAATCCCTTGACATTAACAGTGTGATGAATCGCCTACATTAACACTGCAATGAATCCCTTACATTAACACTGCAATGTATCCCGTTACATTAACACTGCAACGAATCCATTACATTAACACTGCAATGAATCTGTTACATTAACACTGCAATGAATCCCCTTACATTAACACTGCAATGAATCCCTTTACATTAACACTGCAATGATTCCGTTACATTAACACTGCAATGAATCCTTTACATAAACACTGCAATGAATCCCCTTACATTAACACTGCAATGAATCCCCTTACATTAACACTGCAATCAACTCCTTACATTAACACTGCAAACAATCCCTTTACATTAACACTGCAAATAATCCCTTTACATTAACACTGCAATGAATCCCTCACATTAACACTGCAATGAATCCCTCACATTAACACTGCAATGAATCCCTTTAGGTTAACACTGAAATAAATCCCTTTACATTAACACTGCAATGAATCCCTTTGCATTAAGACTGCAATGAATCTCTTTACATTAACACTGCAATGAATCCCTTTACATTAACACTGCAATGAATTCATTACATTTACACTGCAATGAATCCCTTACATTAACACTACAATGAATCCCTTACATTACCACTGCAATGAATCCCTTACATTAACACTGCAATGAATCCCTTACATTAACACTGCAATGAATCCATTACATTAACACTGCAATGAATCCCTTACATTACCACTGCAATGAATCCCTTTACATTAACACTGCAACGAATCTATTACATTTACACTGCAATGAATCTGTTACGTTAACACGGCAATGAATCCCTTTACATTAACACTTCTGTGAATCCCTTCACATTAACACTGCAATGAAACTCTTTACATAAACACTGCAATGAATCCATTACATTAACACTGCAATGAATCCCTGACATTAACACTGCAATGAATCCCTTAGATTAACCCTGCAATGAATCCATTATATTAACACTGCAATGAATCGCTTACATTAACACTGCAATGAATCCCTCACATTAACACTGCAATGAATCCCTTTACATTGACACTGCAATGAATCCCGTTACATTAAAACTGCAATGACTCCCTTACATTAACACTGCAATGAATCACTTCACATTAACACTTCAATGAATCCATTACATTAACACTGCAATGAATCCCGTACATTAACACTGCAATGAATCCATTACATTAACACTGCAATGAATCCCTTTACATTAACACTGCAATGAATCCGTTACATTAACACTGCAATGAATCCTTTACATTAACACTGCAATGAATCCCCTTACATTAACACTGCAATGAATCCCCTTACATTAACACTGCAATCAACTCCTTACATTAACACTGCAATGAATCCATTACATTAACACTGCAATGAATCCTTTACATTAACACTGCAATGAATCCCCTTACATTAACACTGCAATGAATCCCCTTACATTAACACTGCAATCAACTCCTTACATTAACACTGCAAACAATCCCTTTACATTAACACTGCAAATAATCCCTTTACATTAACACTGCAATGAATCCCTCACATTAACACTGCAACGAATCCCTTTACGTTAACACTGAAATAAATCCCTTTACATTAACACTGCAATGAATCCCTTTGAATTAAGACTGCAATGAATCTCGTTACATTAACACTGCAATGAATCCCGTTACATTAACACTGCAATGAATTCACTACATTAACACTGCAATGAATCCCTTACATTAACACTACAATGAATCCCTTACATTACCACTGCAATGAATCCCTTACATTAACACTGCAATGAATCCCTTACATTAACACTGCAATGAATCCCTTACATTACCACTGCAATGAATCCCGTAAATTAACACTGCAACGAATCCATTCCATTAACACTGCAATGAATCTGTTACGTTAACACGGCAATGAATCCCTTTACATTAACACTTCAGTGAATCCCTTCACATTAACACTGCAATGAAACTCTTTACATAAACACTGCAATGAATCCATTGTATTAACACTGCAATGAATCGCTTACATTAACACTGCAATGAATCCCTCACATTAACCCTGCAATGAATCCCTTTACATTGACACTGCAATGAATCCCGTTACATTAAAACTGCAATGAATCCCTTACATTAACACTGCAATGAATCACTTCACATTAACACTTCAATGAATCCATTACATTAACACTGCAATGAATCCCGTACATTAACACTGCAATGAATCCATTACATTAACACTGCAATGAATCGCTTACATTAACACTGCAATGAATCTCTCACATTAACACTGCAATAAATCCCTTTACATTAACACTGCAATAAATCCCTTTACATTAACACTGCAATGAATCCCTTACATTAATAGTGCAATGAGTTCCCTACATTAACACTGCAATGAATCCATTACATTACCACTGCAATGAATCCCGTACATTAACACTGCAATGAACCCATTACATTAACACTGCAATGAATCGCTTACATTAACACTGCAATAAATCCCTTTACATTAACACTGCAATGAATCCCGTTACATTAACACTGCAATGAATCCCTTACATTAATAGTGCAAGGAATTCCCTACATGAACACTGCAATGAATCCATTACATTACCACTGCAATGAATCCCTTACATTAACACTGCAATGAATCCCCTACATTAACACTGCAATGAATCCCCTACATTAACACTGCAATGAATCCCTTACATTAACACTGCAATGAATCCCTTTACATTAACACTGCAACGAATCCATTACATTAACACTGCAATGAAGTAAGAGAGTTTGTTTCTACACTTGATTGATTTATTGATTTATTTTTCAGTGATTTTTGTGTTTAAAATTGGAGGTTTTTCCCGAAACCGGAAGTAGGCCCAGGAGAGGCCTGGGAAGGTTTTTTGGTGGGTTTAAAAGCAGGCCGCACTTTTGAGCGGGCAGCGGAGTGAGCAGGGAGCAGAGTGAGAGCTGTAAGGGCTTTGGCTCTAAAGGCTTAGGCGGAAAGGGTGAGGCAGGGTAAGTTTAATTCGTTTTGTTGTCTCTTCAATTTCAAATCTTAAGTTCAGTCCGTGTGGATTCCAAGGAAAAGGGGGGGGAAATAGCTCATTGTTCCATTGGAGCAACTCTATCTGCTAGTGGTATTGCCAAGGTATCTAGAGGGGATGGGTGTGAAGGCAGTGCAATGTTCCTCTTGCAGTATGTTTGAGGTGAGGGACGCTGTCAGTGTCCCTGCTGATTACACCTGTGGGAAGTGCACCCATCTGCAGCTCCTCCAAAACCATGTTGGGGAACTGGAGCTGGAGTTGGATGAACTTAGGATCATTAGGGAGGCAGAGGTGGCCATAGACAGAAGCTTCATGGATATAGTTACTCCAGGAAAGGAAAATAGATGGGTGACAGTGAGAGGGGCTGGGAGGAAGCAGTCAGTGCAGGGATCCCCTGTGGTCGTTCCCCTTAGCAACAAGTATTCCGCTTTGGATATAGTTGAGGGGACAACATACCAGTGGTGAGCCGCAGTGAGCGGATCTCCAGCACTGAGTCCGTCCCTGTGGCTCTGGAGGGTAAGGGGGAGAGGAGGGCAATAGTTATTGGGGACTCATTAGTTAGAGGGATAGATAGGAGGTTCTGTGGCAGCAAAAGAGACTCTCGGATGGTATGTTGCCTACCGGATGCCAGGGTCCGTGACATCTCGGACCGTGTTTTCCGGATTCTTAAGGGGGAGGGGGAACAGTCTCAAGTCGTGGTACACATTGGTACCAACGACATAGGTAAGAGAAGGGACGGGGATTTAAAACAGGAATTTAGGGAGCTGGGCTGGAAGCTGAGAGCCAAGACAAAACATGTGGTCATCTCGGGTACATTGCCGGTGCCACGTGATAGCGAATTGAGGAACAGGGAGAGAATGCAGTTAAACATGTGGTTGCAGGGATGGTGTAGGAGGGAGGGTTCCAGCTCTGTGGATAATTGGAACACATTCTGGGGAAGGTGGGACCTGTACAAACAGGACGGGGTGCACCTGAACCAGAGGGGCACCAATATCCTGGGAAGGAAATTTGCTACGGCTCTTCAGGGGGGTTTAATCTAATTTGTCAGGAGGGTGGGAAAAGGAGTTGTAGTCCAGAAGTCAGTGTTGAGGGTAGTGAGGTATTGGGGAAGGTATCAAGGTTAAGGGTGGGTACCAGTCGACAGGAAGGTGGGTTGAAGTGTGTCTACTTCAATGCAAGGAGCATCCGGAACAAGGTAGATGAACTTGGGGCGTGGATTGGTACTTGGGACTACGATGTTGTGGCCATTACGGAGACATGGGTAGAACAAGGCCAGGAATGGTTGTTGGACGTTCCGGGGTATAGATGTTTCAGTAAGTGTAGGGAAGCTGGTAAAAGAGGTGGAGGAGTAGCATTGTTAATCAAGGATAGTTTAACGGCTGCGGAAAGGCACTTCGAGAGGGATCTGCACACTGAGGTAATATGGGCTGAAGTTAGAAATAGGAAAGGAGCGGTCACGTTGTTAGGAGTTTACTATAGGCCCCCAAATAGTGATAGAGATGTGGAGGAAGAAATTGCTAAGCAGATTATGGATAGGTGTGGGGGTCACAGGGTAGTTGTCATGAGGGACTTTAACTTTCCAAATATTGATTGGAACCTTTGTAGGTTGAATAGTTCGGACGGGGCAGTTTTTGTGCAGTGTGTGCAGGAGGGTTTCCTGACACAATATGTGGATAGACCAACAAGAGGTGGGGCCACATTGGATTTGGTACTGGGAAATGAACCGGGCCAAGTGTTAGATTTGGTTGTGGGAGAGCACTTTGGAGATAGTGACCACAATTCGGTGTCTTTTGTTATTGTAATGGAGAGGGATAGGGCCGTACGGCAGGGCAAGGTTTATAATAGGGGGAGAGGAAATTATGAAGCGATTAGGTAAGAATTAGGGGGCATAAGATGGGAACAGAAACTGTCAGGGAAAGGCACTAATGAAAAGTGGAACTTTTTCAAGGAACAAATACTGTGTGTCCTTGATAGGGATGTCCCCGTCAGGCAGGGAGGAAATGGCCGAGTGAGGGAACCATGGTTCACAAAAGAGGTGGAATGTCTTGCAAAAAGGAAGAGGGAAGCTTATGTAGGGATGAGGGAACAAGGTTCAGATGGCTCGATTGAGGGTTACAAGTTAGCAAAGAATGAGCTGAAAAAGGGGCTTAGAAGAGCTAGGAGGGGGTATGAGAAGTCCTTGGCGGGTCGGATCAAGGAAAACCTCAAGGCTTTTTACTCTTATGTGAGGAATAAAAGAATGACCAGGGTGAGGTTAGGGCTGGTCAAGGACAGTAGTGGGAACTTGTGTATGGAGTCAGTAGAGATAGGAGAGGTGATGAATGAATATTTTTCTTCAGTGTTCACCAAGGAGAGGGGCCAGGTTTTTGAGGAAGAGAAGGTGTTACAGGCTAATAGGCTGGAGGAAGTAGATGTTCGGAGGGAGGATGTACTCGCAGTTTTGAATAAACTGAAGGTCGATATGTCCCCTGGGCCTGATGAAATATATCCTAGGATTCTTTGGAAGGTAAGGGATGAGATTGCAGAGCCTTTGGCTTTGATCTTTGGGTCCTCACTGTCCACGGGGATGGTGCCAGAGGACTGGAGAGTGGCGAATGTTGTTCCTCTGTTTAAGAAAGGGAATAGAAATGACCCTGGTAATTATAGGCCGGTTAGTCTTACTTCGGTAGTTGGTAAGTTGATGGAAAAGGTCCTTAGGGATGGGATTTACGACCATTTAGAAAGATGCGGATTAATCCGGGATAGTCAGCACGGATTTGTGAAGGGCAAGTCGTGCCTCACAAATTTGATTGAATTTTTTGAGGAGGTAACTAAGTGTGTTGATGAAGGTAGGGCAGTTGATGTCATATACATGGATTTTAGTAAGGTGTTTGACAAGGTCCCCCATGGTCGGCTTATGATGAAAGTAAGGAGGTGTGGGATAGAGGGAAAGTTGGCCGATTGGATAGGTAACCGGCTATCTGATCGAAGACAGAGGGTGATGGTGGATGGAACATTTTCAGACTGGAGGCAGGTTGCTAGCGGAGTGCCACAGGGATCAGTGCTTGGTCCTCTGCTATTTGTGATTTTTATTAATGACTTAGAGGAGGGGGCTGAAGGGTGGATCAGTAAATTTGCTGATGACACCAAGATTGGTGGAGTAGTGGATGAGGTGGAGGGCTGTTGTAGACTGCAAAGAGACATAGATAGGATGCAAAGCTGGGTTGAAAAATGGCAGATGGAGTTTAACCCTGATACATGTGAGGTGATTCATTTTGGTAGGACAAATTTAAATGTGGATTACAGGGTCAAAGGTAGGGTTCTGAAGACTGTGGAGGAACAGAGAGATCTTGGGGTCCATATCCACAGATCTCTGAAGGTTGCCACTCAAGTGGATAGAGCGGTGAAGAAGGCCAATAGTGTGTTAGCTTTTATTAACAGGGGGTTGGAGTTTAAGAGCCGTGGGGTTATGCTGCAACTGTACAGGACCTTGGTGAGACCACATTTGGAATATTGTGTGCAGTTCTGGTCACCTCACTATAAGAAGGATGTGGAAGCGCTGGAAAGAGTGCAAAGGAGATTTACCAGGATGCTGCCTGGTTTGGAGGGTAGGTCTTATGAGGAAAGGTTGAGGAAGCTAGGGCTGTTCTCTCTGGAGCGGAGGAGGTTGAGGGGAGACTTAATAGAGGTTTATAAAATGATGAAGGGGATAGATAGAGTGAACGTTCAAAGACTATTTCCTCGGGTGGATGGAGCTATTACATGGGGGCATAACTATAGGGTTCATGGTGGGAGATATAGGAAGGATGTCCGAGGTAGGTTCTTTTACTCAGAGAGTGGTTGGGGTGTGGAATGGACTGCCTGCAGTGATAGTGGAGTCAGACACTTTAGGAACATTTAAGTGGTTATTGGATAGGCACATGGAGCACACCAGGATGATAGGGAGTGGGATAGCTTGATCTTGGTTTCAGATAAAGCTCGGCACAACATCGTGGGCCGAAGGGCCTGTTCTGTACTGTTCTATGTTCTATGAATCTGTTACATTAACACGGCAATGAATCCCTTCACATTAAAACTGCAATGAATCCCTTTACATTGACACTGCAATGAATCCCGTTACATTAAAACTGCAATGAATCCCTTATATTAACACTGCAATGAATCACTTCACATTAACTCTTCAATGAAGCCCTTACTTTAACACTGCATTGAATCCCTTTACATTAACACTGCAATGAATTCCCGACATTAACACTGCAATGAATCCATTACATTAACACTGCAATGAATCCCTTACATTAACACTGCAATGAATCTGTTACGTTAACACGGCAATGAATCCCTTTACATTAACACTTCTGTGAATCCCTTCACATTAACACTGCAATGAAACTCTTTACATAAACACTGCAATGAATCCATTACATTAACACTGCAATGAATCCCTGACATTAACACTGCAATGAATCCCTTAGATTAACCCTGCAATGAATCCATTATATTAACACTGCAATGAATCGCTTACATTAACACTGCAATGAATCCCTCACATTAACACTGCAATGAATCCCTTTACATTGACACTGCAATGAATCCCGTTACATTAAAACTGCAATGACTCCCTTACATTAACACTGCAATGAATCACTTCACATTAACACTTCAATGAATCCATTACATTAACACTGCAATGAATCCCGTACATTAACACTGCAATGAATCCATTACATTAACACTGCAATGAATCCCTTTACATTAACACTGCAATGAATCCGTTACATTAACACTGCAATGAATCCTTTACATTAACACTGCAATGAATCCCCTTACATTAACACTGCAATGAATCCCCTTACATTAACACTGCAATCAACTCCTTACATTAACACTGCAATGAATCCATTACATTAACACTGCAATGAATCCTTTACATTAACACTGCAATGAATCCCCTTACATTAACACTGCAATGAATCCCCTTACATTAACACTGCAATCAACTCCTTACATTAACACTGCAAACAATCCCTTTACATTAACACTGCAAATAATCCCTTTACATTAACACTGCAATGAATCCCTCACATTAACACTGCAATGAATCCCTTTACGTTAACACTGAAATAAATCCCTTTACATTAACACTGCAATGAATCCCTTTGAATTAAGACTGCAATGAATCTCGTTACATTAACACTGCAATGAATCCCGTTACATTAACACTGCAATGAATTCACTACATTAACACTGCAATGAATCCCTTACATTAACACTACAATGAATCCCTTACATTACCACTGCAATGAATCCCTTACATTAACACTGCAATGAATCCCTTACATTAACACTGCAATGAATCCCTTACATTACCACTGCAATGAATCCCGTAAATTAACACTGCAACGAATCCATTCCATTAACACTGCAATGAATCTGTTACGTTAACACGGCAATGAATCCCTTTACATTAACACTTCAGTGAATCCCTTCACATTAACACTGCAATGAAACTCTTTACATAAACACTGCAATGAATCCATTGTATTAACACTGCAATGAATCGCTTACATTAACACTGCAATGAATCCCTCACATTAACCCTGCAATGAATCCCTTTACATTGACACTGCAATGAATCCCGTTACATTAAAACTGCAATGAATCCCTTACATTAACACTGCAATGAATCACTTCACATTAACACTTCAATGAATCCATTACATTAACACTGCAATGAATCCCGTACATTAACACTGCAATGAATCCATTACATTAACACTGCAATGAATCGCTTACATTAACACTGCAATGAATCTCTCACATTAACACTGCAATAAATCCCTTTACATTAACACTGCAATAAATCCCTTTACATTAACACTGCAATGAATCCCTTACATTAATAGTGCAATGAGTTCCCTACATTAACACTGCAATGAATCCATTACATTACCACTGCAATGAATCCCGTACATTAACACTGCAATGAACCCATTACATTAACACTGCAATGAATCGCTTACATTAACACTGCAATAAATCCCTTTACATTAACACTGCAATGAATCCCGTTACATTAACACTGCAATGAATCCCTTACATTAATAGTGCAAGGAATTCCCTACATGAACACTGCAATGAATCCATTACATTACCACTGCAATGAATCCCTTACATTAACACTGCAATGAATCCCCTACATTAACACTGCAATGAATCCCCTACATTAACACTGCAATGAATCCCTTACATTAACACTGCAATGAATCCCTTTACATTAACACTGCAACGAATCCATTACATTAACACTGCAATGAATCTGTTACATTAACACGGCAATGAATCCCTTCACATTAAAACTGCAATGAATCCCTTTACATTGACACTGCAATGAATCCCGTTACATTAAAACTGCAATGAATCCCTTATATTAACACTGCAATGAATCACTTCACATTAACTCTTCAATGAAGCCCTTACTTTAACACTGCATTGAATCCCTTTACATTAACACTGCAATGAATTCCCGACATTAACACTGCAATGAATCCATTACATTAACACTGCAATGAATCCCTTACATTAACACTGCAATGAATCTGTTACGTTAACACGGCAATGAATCGCCTACATTAACACTGCAATGAATCCCTTACATTAACACTGCAATGTATCCCGTTACATTAACACTGCAACGAATCCATTACATTAACACTGCAATGAATCTGTTACATTAACACTGCAATGAATCCCTTTACATTAACACTGCAATGAATCCCTTTACATTAACACTGCAATGATTCCGTTACATTAACACTGCAATGAATCCTTTACATAAACACTGCAATGAATCGCCTTACATTAACACTGCAATGAATCCCCTTACATTAACACTGCAATCAACTCCTTACATTAACACTGCAAACAATCCCTTTACATTAACACTGCAAATAATCCCTTTACATTAACACTGCAATGAATCCCTCACATTAACACTGCAATGAATCCCTTTACGTTAACACTGAAATAAATCCCTTTACATTAACACTGCAATGAATCCCTTTGCATTAAGACTGCAATGAATCTCTTTACATTAACACTGCAATGAATCCCTTTACATTAACACTGCAATGAATCCCCTACATTAACACTGCAATGAATTCATTACATTTACACTGCAATGAATCCCTTCACATTAACACTGCAATGAATCCCGTTACATTAAAACTGCAATGAATCCCTTATATTAACACTGCAATGAATCACTTCACATTAACACTTTAATGAAGCCCTTACTTTAACACTGCAATGAATCCCTTTGCATTAAGACTGCAATGAATCTCTTTACATTAACACTGCAATGAATCTCTTTACATTAACACTGCAATGAATCCCCTTACATTAACACTGCAATGAATCCCCTACATTAACACTGCAATGAATTCATTACATTTACACTGCAATGAATCCCTTACATTAACACTACAATGAATCCCTTACATTACCACTGCAATGAATCCCTTACATTAACACTGCAATGAATCCCTTACATTAACACTGCAATGAATCCATTACATTAACACTGCAATGAATCCCTTACATTACCACTGCAATGAATCCCTTTACATTAACACTGCAACGAATCCATTACATTTACACTGCAATGAATCTGTTACGTTAACACGGCAATGAATCCCTTTACATTAACACTTCTGTGAATCCCTTCACATTAACACTGCAATGAAACTCTTTACATAAACACTGCAATGAATCCATTACATTAACACTGCAATGAATCCCTGACATTAACACTGCAATGAATCCCTTAGATTAACCCTGCAATGAATCCAATATATTAACACTGCAATGAATCGCTTACATTAACACTGCAATGAATCCCTCACATTAACACTGCAATGAATCCCTTTACATTGACACTGCAATGAATCCCGTTACATTAAAACTGCAATGAATCCCTTACATTAACACTGCAATGAATCACTTCACATTAACACTCCAATGAATCCATTACATTAACACTGCAATGAATCCCGTACATTAACACTGCAATGAATCCATTACATTAACACTGCAATGAATCCCTTTACATTAACACTGCAATGAATCCTTTACATTAACACTGCAATGAATCCCCTTACATTAACACTGCAATGAATCCCCTTCCATTAACACTGCAATCAACCCCTTACATTAACACTGCAATGAATCCGTTACATTAACACTGCAATGAATCCTTTATATTAACACTGCAATGAATCCCCTTACATTAACACTGCAATGAATCCCCTTACATTAACACTGCAATCAACTCCTTACATTAACACTGCAAACAATCCCTTTACATTAACACTGCAAATAATCCCTTTACATTAACACTGCAATGAATCCCTTTACGTTAAAACTGAAATAAATCCCTTTACATTAACTCTGCAATGAATCCCTTTGAATTAAGACTGCAATGAATCTCGTTACATTAACACTGCAATGAATCCCGTTACATTAACACTGCAATGAATCCCGTACATTAACACTGCAATGAATTCATTACATTAACACTGCAATGAATCCCTTACATTAACACTACAATGAATCCCTTACATTACCACTGCAATGAATCCCTTACATTAACACTGCAATGAATCCCTTACATTAACACTGCAATGAATCCTTTACATGACCACTGCAATGAATCCCGTAAATTAACACTGCAATGAATCCCTTTACATTAACACTGCAACGAATCCATTCCATTAACACTGCAATGAATCTGTTACGTTAACACGGCAATGAATCCCTTACATTAACACTTCAGTGAATCCCTTCACATTAACACTGCAATGAAACTCTTTACATAAACACTGCAATGAATCCATTGTATTAACACTGCAATGAATCGCTTACATTAACACTGCAATGAATCCCTCACATTAACACTGCAATGAATCCCTTTACATTGACACTGCAATGAATCCCGTTACATTAAAACTGCAATGAATCCCTTACATTAACACTGCAATGAATCACTTCACATTAACACTTCAATGAATCCATTACATTAACACTGCAATGAATCCCGTACATTAACACTGCAATGAATCCATTACATTAACACTGCAATGAATCGCTTACATTAACACTGCAATGAATCTCTCACATTAACACTGCAATAAATCCCTTTACATTAACACTGCAATGAATCCCTTACATTACCACTGCAATGAATCCCTTACATTAACACTGCAATGAAACTCTTTACATAAACACTGCAATGAATCCATTACATTAACACTGCAATGAATCCGTTACATTAACACTGCAATGAATTCCTTACATTAACACTGCAATGAATCCCATGACATTAGCAATGCAACGAATCCATTACATTAACACTGCAATGAATCTGTTACATTAACACTGCAATGAAGCCCTTACTTTAAAACTGCAATGAATCCCTTTACATTGACACTGCAATGAATCCCTTACATTAACACTGCAATGAATCACTTCACATTAACACTTCAATGAATCCATTACATTAACACTGCAATGAATCCCGTACATTAACACTGCAATGAATCCATTACATTAACACTGCAATGAATCCCTTTACATTAACACTGCAATGAATCCGTTACATTAACACTGCACTGAATCACTTTACCTTAACACTGCATTGAATCCCCTTACATTAACACTGCAATGAATCCCCTTACATTAACACTGCAATCAACTCCTTACATTAACACTGCAATGAATCCGTTACATTAACACTGCAATGAATCCTTTACATTAACACTGCAATGAATCCCCTTACATTAACACTGCAATGAATCCCCTTACATTAACACTGCAATCAACTCCTTACATTAACACTGCAAACAATCCCTTTACATTAACACTGCAAATAATCCCTTTACATTAACACTGCAATGAATCCCTCACATTAACACTGCAATGAATCCCTTTAGGTTAACACTGAAATAAATCCCTTTACATTAACACTGCAATGAATCCCTTTGAATTAAGACTGCAATGAATCTCTTTACATTAACACTGCAATGAATCCCGTTACATTAACACTGCAATGAATCCCCGACATTAACACTGCAATGAATTCATTACATTAACACTGCAATGAATCCCTTACATTAACACTACAATGAATCCCTTACATTACCACTGCAATGAATCCCTTACATTAACACTGCAATGAATCCCTTACATTAACACTGCAATGAATCCATTACATTAACACTGCAATGAATCCCTTACATTAACACTGCAACGAATCCATTACATTAACACTGCAATGAATCTGTTACGTTAACACGGCAGTGAATCCCTTTACATTAACACTTCAGTGAATCCCTTCACATTAACACTGCAATGAAACTCTTTACATAAACACTGCAATGAATCCATTATATTAACACTGTAATGAAGCGCTTACATTAACACTGCAATGAATCCTTCACATTAACCCTGCAATGAATCCCTTTACATTAACACTGCAATGAATTCCCGACATTAACACTGCAATGAATCCATTACATTAACACTGCAATGAATCCCTTACATTGACACTGCAATGAAACCTTTTACATTAACACTGCAATGAATCCCTTACATTAACACTGCAATGAATCCCTTACATTAACACTGCAATGAATCCCTTGACATTAACAGTGCGATGAATCGCCGACATTAACACTGCAATGAATCCCTTACATTAACACTGCAATGTATTCCGTCACATTAACAGTGCAACGAATCCATTACATTCACACTGCAATGAATCTGTTACATTAACACTGCAATGAATCCCTTTACATTAACACTGCAATGAATCCCTTTACATTAACACTGCAATGAATCCGTTACATTAACACTGCAATGAATCCTTTACATAAACACTGCAATGAATCCCCTTACATTAACACTGCAATGAATTCATTACATTAACACTGCAATGAATCCCTTACATTAACACTACAATGAATCCCTTACATTACCACTGCAATGAATCCCTTACATTAACACTGCAATGAATCCCTTACATTAACACTGCAACGAATCCATTACATTAACACTGCAATGAATCTGTTACGTTAACACGGCAATGAATCCCTTTACATTAACACTTCAGTGAATCCCTTCACATTAACACTGCAATGAAACTCTTTACATAAACACTGCAATGAATCCATTATATTAACACTGCAATGAAGCGCTTACATTAACACTGCAATGAATCCCTCACATTAACCCTGCAATGAATCCCTTTACATTAACACTGCAATGAATTCCCGACATTAACACTGCAATGAATCCATTACATTAACACTGCAATGAATCCCTTACATTGACACTGCAATGAAACCTTTTACATTAACACTGCAATGAATCCCTTACATTAACACTGCAATGAATCCCTTACATTAACACTGCAATGAATCCCTTGACATTAACAGTGCGATGAATCGCCGACATTAACACTGCAATGAATCCCTTACATTAACACTGCAATGTATTCCGTCACATTAACAGTGCAACGAATCCATTACATTCACACTGCAAAGAATCTGTTACTTTAACACTGCAATGAATCACTTTACATTTACACTGCAATGAATCCCCTACATTAACACTGCAATGAATTCATTACATTAACACTGCAATGAATCGCGTACATGAACACTGCAATGGATCCATTACATTAACACTACAATGAATCCCTTTACATTATCACTGCAATGAATCCATTACATTAACACTGCAATGAATCCATTACATTAACACTGCAATGAATCCCTTTACATTATCACTGCAATGAATCCATTGCATTTATATTGCAATGAATCCCTTACATTAACACTACAATGAATCCGTTACATTAATACTGCAATGAATCCCTTCATATTAACACTGCAATGAATCCATTACATTAACACTGCAAAGAATACGTTACATTAACACTGCAATGAATCCATTACATGAACACTGCAATGAATCCCTTCATATTAACACTGCAATGAATCCGTTACATTAACACTGCAATGAATCCCTTACATTAACGCTGCAATGCATTCATTACATTAACACTGCAATGAATCGCTTACATTAACACTGCAATGAATCCCTTACATTAACACTGCAATGATCCCTTTACATTAACACTGCAATGAATTCTTTACATTAACACTGCAATGAATCTGTTACATTAAGACTGCAAAGAATCCCTTTACATTAAGACTGCAATGAATCCCTTTACATTAACACTGCAATAAATCCCTTACATTAACATGCAATGAATCTCTTTACATTCACACTGCAATGAATCCCTTTATATTAACATGCAATGAATCCATTACATTAACACTGCAAAGAATCCCTTTACATTAACACTGCAATGAATTCCCTACATTAACACTGCAATGAATCCCTTGCATTAAGACTGCAATGAATCCTTTTACATTAACACCACAATGAATTCCTCACATTAACACTGCAATGAATCCATTACATTTACACTGCACTGAATCCCTCGACATTAACACTGCAATGAATCCATTACATTAACACTGCAATGAATCCTTTACATTAACACTGCAATCAATTGCTTACATTAACACTGCAGTGAATCCGTTTACATTAACACTGCAATGAATCCCCTTACATTAACACTGCAATGAATCCCTTTTACATTAACACTGCAATGAATCCCTTTATATTAACACTGCAATGAATCCTTTACCTTAACACTGCAATGAATCCCCTTACATTAACACTGCAATGAATCCATTACATTAACACTGCAACGAATCCCCTTACATTAACACTGCAATGAATCCCGTTACATTAACACTGCAATGAATCCTTTCCATAAACACTTCAATGAATCCCCTTACATTAACACTGCAATGAATCCTTTACATTAACACTGCAATGAATCCCCTTACATTAACACTGCAATGAATGCCTTTACATTAACACTGCAATGAACCCTTTACATTAACACTGCAATGAATCCTTTACATCAACACTGCAATGAATCCCCTTACATTAACACTGCAATGAATCCCCTTACATTAACACTGCAATCAACTCCTTACATTAACACTGCAAATAATCCCTTTACATTAACACTGCAAATAATCCCTTTACATTAACACCGCAATAAATCCCTTTACATTAACACTGTAATGAATCCCCTACATTAACACTGCAATGAATTCATTCCATTAACACTGCAATGAATCGCTTACATTAGCACTGCAATGAATCCAGTACATTAACACTGCAATGAATCCCTTTACATTATCACTGAAATGAATCCATTACATTTACACTGCAAAGAATACGTTACATTAACACTGCCATGAATCCATTACATGAACACTGCAATGAATCCCTTCATATTAACACTGCAATGAATTCATTACATTAACACTGCAAAGAATCCGTTACATTAACACTGCAATGAATCCCTTACATCAACGCTGCAATGATTCCCTTTATATTAACACTGCAATGAATCCATTACATTAACACTGCAAAGAATCCGTTACATTAACATTGCAATGAATCCCTTACATTAACGCTGCAATGAATCCATTACATTAACACTGCAATGAATCCCTTACATTAACACTGCAATGAAAATCTTTACATTAACACTGCAATGAATCCCTTTACATTCACACTGCAATGAATCCCTTACATTAACACTGCAATGAATCCCTTTACATTTACACTGCAACGAATCGACCACATTAACACTGCAATGATTCCCCTACATTGACACTGCAATGAATCTCTTTACATTAACACTGCAATGAATCCCTTTACATTAATACTGCAATGAATCCCTTTATATTCACACTGCAATGAATTCCTTACATTAACACTGCAATGAATCCTTTGACATTAACACTGCAATGAATCCTTTACAGTAACATTGCAATGAATCCCTTGACATTAACACTGCAATGAATTCCCTACATTAACACTGCAATGAATCCATTACATTAACACTGCAATGAATCCCTTACATTAACACTGCAATGAATCCCTTTACATTATCACTGCAATGAATCCATTGCATTTATATTGCAATGAATCCCTTACATTAACACTACAATGAATCCGTTACATTAATACTGCAATGAATCCCTTCATATTAACACTGCAATGAATCCATTACATTAACACTGCAAAGAATACGTTACATTAACACCGCAATGAATCCATTACATGAACACTGCAATGAATCCCTTCATATTAACACTGCAATGAATACGTTACATTAACACTGCAATGAATCCCTTACATTAACGCTGCAATGCATTCATTACATTAACACTGCAATGAATCGCTTACATTAACACTGCAATGAATCCCTTACATTAACACTGCAATGATCCCTTTACATTAACACTGCAATGAATTCTTTACATTAACACTGCAATGAATCTGTTACATTAAGACTGCAAAGAATCCCTTTACATTAAGACTGCAATGAATCCCTTTACATTAACACTGCAATAAATCCCTTACATTAACATGCAATGAATCTCTTTACATTCACACTGCAATGAATCCCTTTATATTAACATGCAATGAATCCATTACATTAACACTGCAAAGAATCCCTTTACATTAACACTGCAATGAATTCCCTACATTAACACTGCAATGAATCCCTTGCATTAAGACTGCAATGAATCCTTTTACATTAACACCACAATGAATTCCTCACATTAACACTGCAATGAATCCATTACATTTACACTGCAATGAATCCCTCGACATTAACACTGCAATGAATCCATTACATTAACACTGCAATGAATCCTTTACATTAACACTGCAATCAATTGCTTACATTAACACTGCAGTGAATCCGTTTACATTAACACTGCAATGAATCCCCTTACATTAACACTGCAATGAATCCCTTTTACATTAACACTGCAATGAATCCCTTTATATTAACACTGCAATGAATCCTTTACCTTAACACTGCAATGAATCCCCTTACATTAACACTGCAATGAATCCATTACATTAACACTGCAACGAATCCCCTTACATTAACACTGCAATGAATCCCGTTACATTAACACTGCAATGAATCCTTTCCATAAACACTTCAATGAATCCCCTTACATTAACACTGCAATGAATCCTTTACATTAACACTGCAATGAATCCCCTTACATTAACACTGCAATGAATGCCTTTACATTAACACTGCAATGAACCCTTTACATTAACACTGCAATGAATCCTTTACATCAACACTGCAATGAATCCCCTTACATTAACACTGCAATGAATCCCCTTACATTAACACTGCAATCAACTCCTTACATTAACACTGCAAATAATCCCTTTACATTAACACTGCAAATAATCCCTTTACATTAACACCGCAATAAATCCCTTTACATTAACACTGTAATGAATCCCCTACATTAACACTGCAATGAATTCATTCCATTAACACTGCAATGAATCGCTTACATTAGCACTGCAATGAATCCAGTACATTAACACTGCAATGAATCCCTTTACATTATCACTGAAATGAATCCATTACATTTACACTGCAAAGAATACGTTACATTAACACTGCCATGAATCCATTACATGAACACTGCAATGAATCCCTTCATATTAACACTGCAATGAATTCATTACATTAACACTGCAAAGAATCCGTTACATTAACACTGCAATGAATCCCTTACATCAACGCTGCAATGATTCCCTTTATATTAACACTGCAATGAATCCATTACATTAACACTGCAAAGAATCCGTTACATTAACATTGCAATGAATCCCTTACATTAACGCTGCAATGAATCCATTACATTAACACTGCAATGAATCCCTTACATTAACACTGCAATGAAAATCTTTACATTAACACTGCAATGAATCCCTTTACATTCACACTGCAATGAATCCCTTACATTAACACTGCAATGAATCCCTTTACATTTACACTGCAACGAATCGACCACATTAACACTGCAATGATTCCCCTACATTGACACTGCAATGAATCTCTTTACATTAACACTGCAATGAATCCCTTTACATTAATACTGCAATGAATCCCTTTATATTCACACTGCAATGAATTCCTTACATTAACACTGCAATGAATCCTTTGACATTAACACTGCAATGAATCCTTTACAGTAACATTGCAATGAATCCCTTGACATTAACACTGCAATGAATTCCCTACATTAACACTGCAATGAATCCATTACATTAACACTGCAATGAATCCCTTACATTAACACTGCAATGAAACTCTTTACATAAACACTGCAATGAATCCATTACATTAACACTGCAATGAATCCCTTACATTACCACTGCAATGAATCCCTTACATTAACACTGCAATGAATCCCTTTACATTAACACTGCAACGAATCCATTACATTAACACTGCAATGAATCTGTTACATTAACACGGCAATGAATCCCTTTACATTAACACTTCAGTGAATGCATTCACATTAACACTGCCATGAAACTCTTTACATAAACACTGCAATGAATCCATTACATTAACACTGCAATGAATCCCTGACATTAACACTGCAATGAATCTCTTAGATTAACACTGCAATGAATCCATTATATTAACACTGCAATGAATCGCTTACATTAACACTTCAATGAATCCATTACATTAACACTGCAATGAATCCCTTACATTAACACTGCAATGAATCCATTACATTAACACTGCAATGAATCCCTTACATTAACACTGCAATGAATCCCTCACATTAACACTGCAATGAAACCCTTGACATTAACAGTGCGATGAATCGCCTACATTAACACTGCAATGAATCCCTTACATTAACAATGCAATGTATCCCGTTTCATTAACACTGCAACGAATCCATTACATTAACACTGCAATGAATCTGTTACATTAACACTGCAATGAATCCCTTTACATTAACACTGCAATGAATCCCTTTACATTAACACTGCAATGAATCCATTACATTTACACTGCAATGAATCCCTCGACATTAACACTGCAATGAATGCATTACATTAACACTGCAATGAATCCCTTTACATTAACACTGCAATGACTCCCCTACATTAACGCTGCAATGAATTCATTACATTAACACTGCAATGAATCCTTTACATTAACACTGCAATGAATCCTTTGCATAAACACTGCAATGAATCCCCTTACATTAACACTGCAATCAACTCCTTACATTAACACTGCAAACAATCCCTTTACATTAACACTGCAAATAATCCCTTTACATTAACACTGCAATAAATCCCTCATATTAACACTGCAATGAATCCTGTACCTTAACACTGCAATGAATCCCTTACATTAGCGCTGCAATGAATCCGTTACATTAACCCTGCAATGAATTCCTTCGAATTAAGACTGCAATGAATCCCTTTACGTTAACACTGAAATGAATCCCTTTACATTAACACTGCAATGAATCCCTTTGCATTAAGACTGCAATGAATCACTTTACATTAACACTGCAATGAATCCCTTTACATTAACACTGCAATGAATACCCTACATTAACACTGCAATGAATTCATTACATTAACACTGCAATGAATCGCGTACATGAACACTGCGATGGATCCATTACATTAACACTACAATGAATCCCTTTACATTATCACTGCAATGAATCCATTACATTTACACTGCAATGAATCCCTTACATTAACACTACAATGAATCCGTTACATTAATACTGCAATGAATCCCTTCTTATTAACACTGCAATGAATCCATTACATTAACACTGCAATGAATCCCTTTACATTATCACTGCAATGAATCCATTGCATTTATATTGCAATGAATCCCTTACATTAACACTACAATGAATCCGTTACATTAATACTGCAATGAATCCCGTCATATTAACACTGCAATGAATCCATTACATTAACACTGCAAAGAATACGTTACATTAACACCGCAATGAATCCATTACATGAACACTGCAATGAATCCCTTCATATTAACACTGCAATGAATCCGTTACATTAACACTGCAATGAATCCCTTACATTAACGCTGCAATGAATTCATTACATTAGCACTGCAATGAATCGCTTACATTAACACTGCAATGAATCCCTTACATTAACACTGCAATGATCCCTTTACATTAACACTGCAATGAATCCTTTACATTAACACTGCAATGAATCTGTTACATTAAGACTGCAAAGAATCCCTTTACATTAAGACTGCAATGAATCCCTTTACATTAACACTGCAATGAATCCCTTTCATTAACATGCAATGAATCTCTTTACATTCACACTGCAATGAATCTCTTACATTAACACTGCAATGAATCCCTTTATATTAACACTGCAATGAATCCATTACATTAACACTGCAAAGAATCCCGTTACATTAACACTGCAATGAATTCCCTACATTAACACTGCAATGAATCCCTTGCATTAAGACTGCAATGAATCCCTTTACATTAACACGACAATGAATTCCTCACATTAACACTGCAATGAATCCATTACATTTACACTGCAATGAATCCTTTACATTAACACTGCAATGAATCCCTCGACATTAACACTGCAATGAATCCATTACATTAACACTGCAATGAATCCTTTACATTAACACTGCAATCAATTGCTTACATTAACACTGCAGTGAATCCCCTCACATTAACACTGCAATGAATCCCCTCACATTAACACTGCAATGAATCCCTTTACATTAACACTGCAATGAATCCCTTTATATTAACACTGCAATGAATCCTTTACCTTAACACTGCAGTGAATCCGTTTACATTAACACTGCAATGAATCCCGTTACATTAACACTGCAATGAATCCCGTTACATTAACACTGCAATGAATCCCCTTACATTAACACTGCAATGAATCCTTTACATTAACACTGCAATGAATCCCCTTACATTAACACCGCAATGAATCCCTTTACATTAACACTGCAATGAATCCTTTACATTAACACTGCAATGAATCCTTTACATAAACACTGCAATGAATCCCCTTACATTAACACTGCAATGAATCCCCTTACATTAACACTGCAATCAACTCCTTACATTAACACTGCAATCAATTGCTTACATTAACACTGCAGTGAATCCCCTCACATTAACACTGCAATGAATCCCCTCACATTAACACTGCAATGAATCCCTTTACATTAACACTGCAATGAATCCCTTTATATTAACACTGCAATGAATCCTTTACCTTAACACTGCAGTGAATCCGTTTACATTAACACTGCAATGAATCCCGTTACATTAACACTGCAATGAATCCCGTTACATTAACACTGCAATGAATCCCCTTACATTAACACTGCAATGAATCCTTTACATTAACACTGCAATGAATCCCCTTACATTAACACCGCAATGAATCCCTTTACATTAACACTGCAATGAATTCATTACATTAACACTGCAATGAATCCTTTACATAAACACTGCAATGAATCCCCTTACATTAACACTGCAATGAATCCCCTTACATTAACACTGCAATCAACTCCTTACATTAACACTGCAAATAATCCCTTTACATTAACACTGCAATGAATCCCTTTACATTAACACTGCAATGAATCCCTTTACATTAACACTGCAATGAATTCCTTTGCATTAATACTGCAATGAATCCCTTTACATTAACACTGCAATGAATCCCTTTACATTAACACTGCAATGAATCCCCTGCATTAACACTGCAATGAATTCATTACATTAACACTGCAATGAATCGCTTACATTAGCACTGCAATGAATCCAGTACATTAACACTGCAATGAATCCCTTTACATTAACACTGCAATGAATCCCTTTACATTAACACTGCAATGAATCCCCTGCATTAACACTGCAATGAATTCATTACATTAACACTGCAATGAATTCCCTACATTAACACTGCAATGAATCCATTACATTAACACTGCAATGAATCCCTTACATTAACACTGCAATGAAACTCTTTACATAAACACTGCAATGAATCCATTACATTAACACTGCAATGAATCCCTTACATTACCACTGCAATGAATCCCTTACATTAACACTGCAATGAATCCCTTTACATTAACACTGCAACGAATCCATTACATTAACACTGCAATGAATCTGTTACATTAACACGGCAATGAATCCCTTTACATTAACACTTCAGTGAATCCATTCACATTAACACTGCCATGAAACTCTTTACATAAACACTGCAATGAATCCATTACATTAACACTGCAATGAATCCCTGACATTAACACTGCAATGAATCCCTTAGATTAACACTGCAATGAATCCATTATATTAACACTGCAATGAATCGCTTACATTAACACTTCAATGAATCCATTACATTAACACTGCAATGAATCCCTTACATTAACACTGCAATGAATCCATTACATTAACACTGCAATGAATCGCTTACATTAACACTGCAATGAATCCCTCACATTAACACTGCAATGAAACCCTTGACATTAACAGTGCGATGAATCGCCTACATTAACACTGCAATGAATCCCTTACATTAACAATGCAATGTATCCCGTTTCATTAACACTGCAACGAATCCATTACATTAACACTGCAATGAATCTGTTACATTAACACTGCAATGAATCCCTTTACATTAACACTGCAATGAATCCCTTTACATTAACACTGCAATGAATCCATTACATTTACACTGCAATGAATCCCTCGACATTAACACTGCAATGAATCCATTACATTAACACTGCAATGAATCCCTTTACATTAACACTGCAATGACTCCCCTACATTAACGCTGCAATGAATTCATTACATTAACACTGCAATGAATCCTTTACATTAACACTGCAATGAATCCTTTGCATAAACACTGCAATGAATCCCCTTACATTAACACTGCAATCAACTCCTTACATTAACACTGCAAACAATCCCTTTACATTAACACTGCAAATAATCCCTTTACATTAACACTGCAATAAATCCCTCATATTAACACTGCAATGAATCCTGTACCTTAACACTGCAATGAATCCCTTACATTAGCGCTGCAATGAATCCGTTACATTAACCCTGCACTGAATTCCTTTGAATTAAGACTGCAATGAATCCCTTTACGTTAACACTGAAATGAATCCCTTTACATTAACACTGCAATGAATCCCTTTGCATTAAGACTGCAATGAATCACTTTACATTAACACTGCAATGAATCCCTTTACATTAACACTGCAATGAATACCCTACATTAACACTGCAATGAATTCATTACATTAACACTGCAATGAATCGCGTACATGAACACTGCGATGGATCCATTACATTAACACTACAATGAATCCCTTTACATTATCACTGCAATGAATCCATTACATTTACACTGCAATGAATCCCTTACATTAACACTACAATGAATCCGTTACATTAATACTGCAATGAATCCCTTCTTATTAACACTGCAATGAATCCATTACATTAACACTGCAATGAATCCCTTTACATTATCACTGCAATGAATCCATTGCATTTATATTGCAATGAATCCCTTACATTAACACTACAATGAATCCGTTACATTAATACTGCAATGAATCCCGTCATATTAACACTGCAATGAATCCATTACACTAAAACTGCAAAGAATACGTTACATTAACACCGCAATGAATCCATTACATGAACACTGCAATGAATCCCTTCATATTAACACTGCAATGAATCCGTTACATTAACACTGCAATGAATCCCTTACATTAACGCTGCAATGAATTCATTACATTAGCACTGCAATGAATCGCTTACATTAACACTGCAATGAATCCCTTACATTAACACTGCAATGATCCCTTTACATTAACACTGCAATGAATCCTTTACATTAACACTGCAATGAATCTGTTACATTAAGACTGCAAAGAATCCCTTTACATTAAGACTGCAATGAATCCCTTTACATTAACACTGCAATGAATCCCTTTCATTAACATGCAATGAATCTCTTTACATTCACACTGCAATGAATCTCTTACATTAACACTGCAATGAATCCCTTTATATTAACACTGCAATGAATCCATTACATTAACACTGCAAAGAATCCCGTTACATTAACACTGCAATGAATTCCCTACATTAACGCTGCAATGAATCCCTTGCATTAAGACTGCAATGAATCCCTTTACATTAACACGACAATGAATTCCTCACATTAACACTGCAATGAATCCATTACATTTACACTGCAATGAATCCTTTACATTAACACTGCAATGAATCCCTCGACATTAACACTGCAATGAATCCATTACATTAACACTGCAATGAATCCTTTACATTAACACTGCAATCAATTGCTTACATTAACACTGCAGTTAATCCCCTCACATTAACACTGCAATGAATCCCCTCACATTAACACTGCAATGAATCCCTTTACCTTAACACTGCAGTGAATCCGTTTACATTAACACTGCAATGAATCCCGTTACATTAACACTGCAATGAATCCCGTTACATTAACACTGCAATGAATCCCCTTACATTAACACTGCAATGAATCCTTTACATTAACACTGCAATGAATCGCCTTACATTAACACCGCAATGAATCCCTTTACATTAACACTGCAATGAATCCTTTACATTAACACTGCAATGAATCCTTTACATAAACACTGCAATGAATCCCCTTACATTAACACTGCAATGAATCCCCTTACATTAACACTGCAATCAACTCCTTACATTAACACTGCAAATAATCCCTTTACATTAACACTGCAATGAATCCCTTTACATTAACACTGCAATGAATCCCTTTACATTAACACTGCAATGAATTCCTTTGCATTAATACTGCAATGAATCCCTTTACATTAACACTGCAATGAATCCCTTTACATTAACACTGCAATGAATCCCCTGCATTAACACTGCAATGAATTCATTACATTAACACTGCAATGAATCGCTTACATTAGCACTGCAATGAATCCAGTACATTAACACTGCAATGAATCCCTTTACATTAACACTGCAATGAATCCCTTTACATTAACACTGCAATGAATCCCCTGCATTAACACTGCAATGAATTCATTACATTAACACTGCAATGAATCGCTTACATTAGCACTGCAATGAATCCAGTACATTAACACTGCAATGAATCCCCTGCATTAACACTGCAATGAATTCATTACATTAACACTGCAATGAATCGCTTACATTAGCACTGCAATGAATCCAGTACATTAACACTGCAATGAATCCCTTTACATTATCACTGAAATGAATCCATTATATTTACACTGCAAAGAATACGTTACATTAACACTGCAATGAATCTGTTACATTAACACGGCAATGAATCCCTTTACATTAACACTTCAGTGAATCCATTCACATTAACACTGCCATGAAACTCTTTACATAAACACTGCAATGAATCCATTACATTAACACTGCAATGAATCCCTGACATTAACACTGCAATGAATCCCTTAGATTAACACTGCAATGAATCCATTATATTAACACTGCAATGAATCGCTTACATTAACACTTCAATGAATCCATTACATTAACACTGCAATGAATCCCTTACATTAACACTGCAATGAATCCATTACATTAACACTGCAATGAATCGCTTACATTAACACTGCAATGAATCCCTCACATTAACACTGCAATGAAACCCTTGACATTAACAGTGCGATGAATCGCCTACATTAACACTGCAATGAATCCCTTACATTAACAATGCAATGTATCCCGTTTCATTAACACTGCAACGAATCCATTACATTAACACTGCAATGAATCTGTTACATTAACACTGCAATGAATCCCTTTACATTAACACTGCAATGAATCCCTTTACATTAACACTGCAATGAATCCATTACATTTACACTGCAATGAATCCCTCGACATTAACACTGCAATGAATCCATTACATTAACACTGCAATGAATCCCTTTACATTAACACTGCAATGACTCCCCTACATTAACGCTGCAATGAATTCATTACATTAACACTGCAATGAATCCTTTACATTAACACTGCAATGAATCCTTTGCATAAACACTGCAATGAATCCCCTTACATTAACACTGCAATCAACTCCTTACATTAACACTGCAAACAATCCCTTTACATTAACACTGCAAATAATCCCTTTACATTAACACTGCAATAAATCCCTCATATTAACACTGCAATGAATCCTGTACCTTAACACTGCAATGAATCCCTTACATTAGCGCTGCAATGAATCCGTTACATTAACCCTGCAATGAATTCCTTTGAATTAAGACTGCAATGAATCCCTTTACGTTAACACTGAAATGAATCCCTTTACATTAACACTGCAATGAATCCCTTTGCATTAAGACTGCAATGAATCACTTTACATTAACACTGCAATGAATCCCTTTACATTAACACTGCAATGAATACCCTACATTAACACTGCAATGAATTCATTACATTAACACTGCAATGAATCGCGTACATGAACACTGCGATGGATCCATTACATTAACACTACAATGAATCCCTTTACATTATCACTGCAATGAATCCATTACATTTACACTGCAATGAATCCCTTACATTAACACTACAATGAATCCGTTACATTAATACTGCAATGAATCCCTTCTTATTAACACTGCAATGAATCCATTACATTAACACTGCAATGAATCCCTTTACATTATCACTGCAATGAATCCATTGCATTTATATTGCAATGAATCCCTTACATTAACACTACAATGAATCCGTTACATTAATACTGCAATGAATCCCGTCATATTAACACTGCAATGAATCCATTACATTAACACTGCAAAGAATACGTTACATTAACACCGCAATGAATCCATTACATGAACACTGCAATGAATCCCTTCATATTAACACTGCAATGAATCCGTTACATTAACACTGCAATGAATCCCTTACATTAACGCTGCAATGAATTCATTACATTAGCACTGCAATGAATCGCTTACATTAACACTGCAATGAATCCCTTACATTAACACTGCAATGATCCCTTTACATTAACACTGCAATGAATCCTTTACATTAACACTGCAATGAATCTGTTACATTAAGACTGCAAAGAATCCCTTTACATTAAGACTGCAATGAATCCCTTTACATTAACACTGCAATGAATCCCTTTCATTAACATGCAATGAATCTCTTTACATTCACACTGCAATGAATCTCTTACATTAACACTGCAATGAATCCCTTTATATTAACACTGCAATGAATCCATTACATTAACACTGCAAAGAATCCCGTTACATTAACACTGCAATGAATTCCCTACATTAACGCTGCAATGAATCCCTTGCATTAAGACTGCAATGAATCCCTTTACATTAACACGACAATGAATTCCTCACATTAACACTGCAATGAATCCATTACATTTACACTGCAATGAATCCTTTACATTAACACTGCAATGAATCCCTCGACATTAACACTGCAATGAATCCATTACATTAACACTGCAATGAATCCTTTACATTAACACTGCAATCAATTGCTTACATTAACACTGCAGTTAATCCCCTCACATTAACACTGCAATGAATCCCCTCACATTAACACTGCAATGAATCCCTTTACCTTAACACTGCAGTGAATCCGTTTACATTAACACTGCAATGAATCCCGTTACATTAACACTGCAATGAATCCCGTTACATTAACACTGCAATGAATCCCCTTACATTAACACTGCAATGAATCCTTTACATTAACACTGCAATGAATCCCCTTACATTAACACCGCAATGAATCCCTTTACATTAACACTGCAATGAATCCTTTACATTAACACTGCAATGAATCCTTTACATAAACACTGCAATGAATCCCCTTACATTAACACTGCAATGAATCCCCTTACATTAACACTGCAATCAACTCCTTACATTAACACTGCAAATAATCCCTTTACATTAACACTGCAATGAATCCCTTTACATTAACACTGCAATGAATCCCTTTACATTAACACTGCAATGAATTCCTTTGCATTAATACTGCAATGAATCCCTTTACATTAACACTGCAATGAATCCCTTTACATTAACACTGCAATGAATCCCCTGCATTAACACTGCAATGAATTCATTACATTAACACTGCAATGAATCGCTTACATTAGCACTGCAATGAATCCAGTACATTAACACTGCAATGAATCCCTTTACATTAACACTGCAATGAATCCCTTTACATTAACACTGCAATGAATCCCCTGCATTAACACTGCAATGAATTCATTACATGAACACTGCAATGAATCGCTTACATTAGCACTGCAATGAATCCAGTACATTAACACTGCAATGAATCCCCTGCATTAACACTGCAATGAATTCATTACATTAACACTGCAATGAATCGCTTACATTAGCACTGCAATGAATCCAGTACATTAACACTGCAATGAATCCCTTTACATTATCACTGAAATGAATCCATTATATTTACACTGCAAAGAATACGTTACATTAACACTGCCATGAATCCATTACATTAACACTGCAATGAATTCATTACATTAACACTGCAAAGAATCCGTTACATTAACACTGCAATGAATCCCTTACATTAACGCTGCAATTAATCCCTTTATATTAACACTGCAATGAATCCATTACATTAACACTGCAAAGAATCCGTTACATTAACATTGCAATGAATCCCTTACATTAACACTGCAACGGATCCACCACATTAGCACTGCAATGATTCCCCTACATTGACACTGCAATGAATCTCTTTACATTAACACTGCAATGAATCCCTTTACATTAATACTGCAATGAATCCCTTTATATTCACACTGCAATGAATCCCTTGACATTAACACTGCAATGAATCCTTTACAGTAACATTGCAATGAATCCCTTGACATTAACACTGCAATGAATCCTTGACAATAACACTGCAATGAATTCCCTACATTAACACTGCAATGAATCCATTACATTAACACTGCAATGAATCCCTTACATTAACACTGCAATGAAACTCTTTACATAAACACTGCAATGAATCCATTACATTAACACTGCAATGAATCCCTTACATTACCACTGCAATGAATCCCTTACATTAACACTGCAATGAATCCCTTTACATTAACACTGCAACGAATCCATTACATTAACACTGCAATGAATCTGTTACATTAACACTGCAATGAATCCCTTACATTAACACTGCAATGAATGCCTAACATTAACACTGCAATGAAACTCTTTACATAAACACTGCAATGAATCCATTACATTAACACTGCAATGAATCCCTGACATTAACACTGCAATGAATCCCTTAGATTATCACTGCAATGAATCCATTATATTAACACTGCAATGAATCGCTTACATTAACACTTCAATGAATCCATTACATTAACACTGCAATGAATCCCTTACATTAACACTGCAATGAATACATTACATTAACACTGCAATGAATCGCATACATTAACACTGCAATGAATCCCTCACATTAACACTGCAATGAATCCCTTTGCATTAACACTGCAATGAATCCCGTTACATTAACACTGCAATGAATCCCTTACATTAACACTGCAATGAATTCACTACATTAACACTGCAATGAAACCGTTTACATTAACGCTGCAATGAATCCTTTACATTAACACTGCAATGAATCCTTTACATTAACACTGCAATGAATCCTTTACATTAACACTGCAATGAATCCCTTACATTAACACTGCAATGAATCCCTTACATTAACACTGCAATGAATCCCTTTACATTAACAATGCAACGAATCCATTACATTAACACTGCAATGAATCTGTTACATTAACACTGCAATGAAGCCCTTACTTTAACACTGCATTGAATCCCTTTATATTAACACTGCAATGAATTCCCGACATTAACACTGCAATGAATCCATTACATTAACACTGCAATGAATCCCTTACATTAACACTGCAATGAAACCTTTTACATTAAAACTGCAATGAATCCCATACATTAACTCTGCAATGAATCCCTTACATTAACACTGCAATGTATCCCGTTACATTAACACTGCAACGAATCCACTACATTAACACTGCAATGAATCCCGTTACATTAACACTGCAATGAATTCCCTACATTAACACTGCAATGAAACCTTTTACATTAACACTGCAATGAATCCCTTACATTAACACTGCAATGAATCGCTTACATTAACGCTGCAATGAATCCCTTGACATTAACAGTGCGATGAATCGCCTACATTAACACTGCAATGAATCCCTTACATTAACAATGCAATGTATCCCGTTTCATTAACACTGCAACGAATCCATTACATTAACACTGCAATGAATCTGTTACATTAACACTGCAATGAATCCCTTTACATTAACACTGCAATGAATCCCTTTACATTAACACTGCAATGAATCCGTTACATTAACACTGCAATGAATCCGTTACATTAACACTGCAATGAATCCGTTACATTCACACTGCAATGAATTCCTTTGCATTAAGACTGCAATGAATCCCTTTACATTAACACTGAAATGAATCCCATTACATTAACACTGCAATGAATCCCTTTACATTAACACTGAAATGAATCCCATTACATTAACACTGCAATGACTCCCCTCCATTAACGCTGCAATGAATTCATTACATTAACACTGCAATGAATCCCCTTACATTAACACTGCAATGAATCCTTTACATTAACACTGCAATGAATCCTTTGCATAAACACTGCAATGAATCCCCTGACATCAACACTGCAATGAATCCCCTTACATTAACACTGCAATCAACTCCTTACATTAACACTGCAAACAATCCCTTTACATTAACACTGCAAATAATCCCTTTACATTAACACTGCAATAAATCCCTCACATTAACACTGCAATGAATCCTGTACATTAACACTGCAATGAATCCCTTACATTAGCGCTGCAATGAATCCGTTACATTAACCCTGCAATGAATTCCTTTGAATTAAGACTGCAATGAATCCCTTTACGTTAACACTGAAATGAATCCCTTTACATTAACACTGCAATGAATCCCTTTGCATTAAGACTGCAATGAATCACTTTACATTAACACTGCAATGAATCCCTTTACATGAACACTGCAATGAATACCCTACATTAACACTGCAATGAATTCATTACATTAACACTGCAATGTATCGCGTACATGAACACTGCAATGGATCCATTACATTAACAGTACAATGAATCCCTTCATATTAACACTGCAATGAATCCATTACATTAACACTGCAAAGAATACGTTACATTAACACCGCAATGAATCCATTACATGAACACTGCAATGAATCCCTTCATATTAACACTGCAATGAATCCGTTACATTAACACTGCAATGAATCCCTTACATTAACGCTACAATGAATTCATTACATTAACACTGCAATGAATCGCTTACATTAACACTGCAATGAATCCCTTACATTAACACTGCAATGATCCCTTTACATTAACACTGCAATGAATCCTTTACATTAACACTGCAATGAATCTGTTACATTAAGACTGCAAAGAATCCCTTTACATTAAGACTGCAATGAATCCCTTTACATTAACACTGCAATGAATCCCTTACATTAACATGCAATGAATCTCTTTACATTCACACTGCAATGAATCTCTTACATTAACACTGCAATGAATCCCTTTATATTAACACTGCAATGAATCCATTACATTAACACTGCAAAGAATCCCTTTACATTAACACTGCCATGAATTCCTTACATTAACACTGCAATGAAACCCTGACATTAACACCGCAATTAATCCTTTACATTAACACTGCAATGAATCCATTACATTAACACTGCAATGAATCCATTACATTAACACTGCCATGAATTCCTTACATTAACACTGCAATGAAACCCTGACATTAACACTGCAATGAATCCTTTACATGAACACTGCAATGAATGCCTTACATTAACACTGCAATGAATCCATTACATTAACACTGCAATGAATCCCTTACCTTAACACTGCAATGAAACCCTGACATTAACACTGCAATGAATCCATTACATTAACACTGCAATCAATCCTTTACATTAACACTGCAATGAATCCTTTACATTAACACTGCAATGAATCCCTTACATTAACACTGCAATGAGTCCTTTACATTAACACTGCAATCAATCCCTTACATTAACACTGCAATGAATCCTTTACATTAACACTGCAGTGAATCCCTTACATTAACACTGCAATGAATCCATTACATTAACACTGCAACGAATCCTTTACATTAACACTGCAATGAATCCCGTTACATTAAAACTGCAATGAATCCCTTCCATTAACACTGCAATGAATCTATTACATTCACACTGTAATGAATCCATTACATTAACACTGCAATGAATCCATTACATTAACACTGCAATGAATCCCTAACACTAACACTGCAATGAACCCCTGACATTAACACTGCAATGAAGCCCTTACATTAACACTGCAATGAACCCCTGACATTAACACTGCAATGAATCCCTTACATTAACACTGCAATGAAGCCCTTACATTAACACTGCAATGAATCCCTTACATCAACGCTGCAATGAACCCCTGACATTAACCCTGCAATGAATCCCTTACATTAACACTGCAATGAATCCTTTACATTAACACTGCAATGAATCCCTTACATTTACACTGCAATGAATCCTTTACATTAGCACTGCAATGAATCCTTTACATTAACACTGCAATGAATCCTTTACATTAACATTGCAATGAATCCCTTACATTAACACTGCAATGAATCCTTTACATTAACACTGCAATGAATCCTTTACATTAACACTGCAATGAATCCTTTACATTAACATTGCAATGAATCCCTTACATTAACACTGCAATGAGTCCCTTTACATTAACACTGCAATGAATCCCTTTACATTAACACTGCAATGAATCCTTTACATTAACACTGCAATGAATCTTTTCATTAACACTGCAATGAATCTTTTCATTAACACTGCAATGAATCCCTTTACATTAACACTGCAATGAATCCTTTACATTAACACTGCAATGAATCTTTTCATTAACACTGCAATGAATCCTTTACATTAACACTGCAATGAATCCCGTTACATTAAAACTGCAATGAATCCCTTCCATTAACACTGCAATGAATCTATTACATTCACACTGTAATGAATCCATTACATTAACACTGCAATGAATCCATTACATTAACACTGCAATGAATCCCTTACACTAACACTGCAATGAACCCCTGACATTAACACTGCAATGAAGCCCTTACATTAACACTGCAATGAACCCCTGACATTAACACTGCAATGAATCCCTTACATTAACACTGCAATGAAGCCCTTACATTAACACTGCAATGAATCCCTTACATCAACGCTGCAATGAACCCCTGACATTAACCCTGCAATGAATCCCTTACATTAACACTGCAATGAATCCTTTACATTAACACTGCAATGAATCCCTTACATTTACACTGCAATGAATCCTTTACATTAGCACTGCAATGAATCCTTTACATTAACACTGCAATGAATCCTTTACATTAACATTGCAATGAATCCCTTACATTAACACTGCAATGAATCCCTTACATTAACACTGCAATGAGTCCTTTACATTAACACTGCAATCAATCCCTTACATTAACACTGCAATGAATCCTTTACATTAACACTGCAGTGAATCCCTTACATTAACACTGCAATGAATCCATTACATTAACACTGCAACGAATCCTTTACATTAACACTGCAATGAATCCCGTTACATTAAAACTGCAATGAATCCCTTCCATTAACACTGCAATGAATCTATTACATTCACACTGTAATGAATCCATTACATTAACACTGCAATGAATCCATTACATTAACACTGCAATGAATCCCTTACACTAACACTGCAATGAACCCCTGACATTAACACTGCAATGAAGCCCTTACATTAACACTGCAATGAACCCCTGACATTAACACTGCAATGAATCCCTTACATTAACACTGCAATGAAGCCCTTACATTAACACTGCAATGAATCCCTTACATCAACGCTGCAATGAACCCCTGACATTAACCCTGCAATGAATCCCTTACATTAACACTGCAATGAATCCTTTACATTAACACTGCAATGAATCCCTTACATTTACACTGCAATGAATCCTTTACATTAGCACTGCAATGAATCCTTTACATTAACACTGCAATGAATCCTTTACATTAACATTGCAATGAATCCCTTACATTAACACTGCAATGAATCCTTTACATTAACACTGCAATGAATCCTTTACATTAACACTGCAATGAATCCTTTACATTAACACTGCAATGAATCCCTTACATTTACACTGCAATGAATCCTTTACATTAACATTGCAATGAATCCCTTACATTAACACTGCAATGAGTCCCTTTACATTAACACTGCAATGAATCCCTTTACATTAACACTGCAATGAATCCTTTACATTAACACTGCAATGAATCTTTTCATTAACACTGCAATGAATCTTTTCATTAACACTGCAATGAATCCCTTTACATTAACACTGCAATGAATCCTTTACATTAACACTGCAATGAATCTTTTCATTAACACTGCAATGAATCCTTTACATTAACACTGCAATGAATCCTTTTCATTAACACTGCAATGAATCCTTTACATTAACACTGCAATGAATCCCTTACATTAACACTGCAATGAATCTTTACATTAACACTGCAATGAATCCTTTACATTAACACTGCAATGAATCCTTTACATTAACACTGCAATGAATCCTTTACATTAACACTGCAATGAATCCTTTACATTTACACTGCAATGAATCCTTTACATTAACACTGCAATGAAACCCTGACATTAACACTGCAATGAATCTTTTACATTAACACTGCCAAGAAACCCTTACATTAACACTGCAATGAATCCTTTACATTAACACTGCAATGAATCTTTTACATTAACACTGCAATGAATCCTTTACATTAACACTGCAATGAGTCCTTTACATTAACACTGCAATGAATCCATTACATTTACACTGCAATGAATCCTTTACATTAACACTGCAATGAAACCCTGACATTAACACTGCAATGAATCCTTTATATTAACACTGCAATGAATCCTTTACATTAACACTGCAATAAATATTTTACATTAACACTGCAATGAATCCTTTACATTAACACTGCAATGAATCCTTTACATTCACACTGCAATGAATCCTTTACATTAACACTGCAATGAATCCTTTACATTCACACTGCAATGAATCCTTTACATTAACACTGCAATGAATCCTTTACATTAACACTGCAATAAATATTTTACATTAACACTGCAATGAATACTTTACATTAACACTGCAATGAATCCTTTACATTCACACTGCAATGAATCCTTTACATTAACACTGCAATGAATCCTTTACATTCACACTGCAATGAATCCTTTACATTAACACTGCAATGAATCCTTTACATTAACACTGCAATGAATCTTTTACATTAACACTGCAATGAATCCTTTACATTAACATTGCAATGAATCCTTTACATTAACACTGCAATGAATCCTTTACATTAACACTGCAATGAATCCTTTACATTAACACTGCAATGAATCCCTTTACATTCACACTGCAATGAATCTCTTTACATTAACACTGCAATGAATCCTTTACATTAACACTGCAATGAATCCTTTACATTAACACTGCCATGAATCCTTTACATTAACATTGCGATCAATGCCCTACATTGTTACAATCATAGAATCCCTCTTGTGCAGAAGGAGTCAATTCAGCCCATCGAGTCTGTACCGACCTCAATCCCACCCAGGCCCTCTGCCCGTAACCCCCCACATTTACCCTGCTATTCCCCCTGACGCTAGGGGCTATGTCACATGGCCATTCAACCTAACCCGCACCTCTTTGGACTGTGGGAGGAAACCAGAGCACTCGGAGGAAACCCACGCAGACACGGGAAGAACGTACAGACTTTGCACAGACAGTGACCCAAGCTGGGAATCGAACCCGGGTCCCTGGTGCTGTGAGGCAGCAGTGCTAACCGCTGTGCCACCGTGCCACCCTTTACATTTATCTATATATTTTTGGATGGCATGGTGGCACAGTTGTGTGTGTGTTGTGTGCCTGTGTGTTTTGTGTGTGTGTGTGTGTGTGAGTGTGTGTGTGTGTTGTGTGCGTGCGTGTGTATTTTGTGCGTGTGTGTGTTGTGTGCGTGTGTGTGTGTGTGAGTGTATGTGTGTGTTGTGTGCGTGTGTGTGTGTTGTGTGTGTGTGTGAGTGTGTGTGTGTGTGTTGTGTGCGTGTGTGTGTTGTGTGCGTGTGTGTGTTGTGTGCGTGTGTGTGTGTTGTGTGTGTGTGTTGTGTGTGTGTGTGAATGTGTGTGTGTGTTGTGTGCGTGTGTGTGTGTGTGTGTTGTGTGCGTGTGTGTGTGTTGTGTGCGTGTGTGTGTTGTGTGCGTGTGTGTGTTGTGTGCGTGTGTGTGTTGTGTGCGTGTGTGTGTGTGTGTGTGTGAGTGTGTGTGTGTGTTTTGTGCGTGTGTGTGTTGTGTGTGTGTTGTGTGCGTGCGTGTGTGTGTGTGTTGTGTGCGTGTGTGTGTGTTTTGTGCGTGTGTGTGTTGTGTGCGTGTGTGTGTTGTGTGCGTGCGTGTGTGTGTGTGTTGTGTGCGTGTGTGTGTGTTTTGTGCGTGTGTGTGTTGTGTGCGTGTGTGTGTGTGTGAGTGTGTGTGTGTGTTGTGTGCGTGTGTGTGTGTTGTGTGTGTGTGTGAGTGTGTGTGTGTGTGTGTGTTGTGTGCGTGTGTGTGTGTTGTGTGCGTGTGTGTGTTGTGTGCGTGTGTGTGTGTGTTGTGTGTGTGTGTTGTGTGTGTGTGTGAATGTGTGTGTGTGTTGTGTGCGTGTGTGTGTGTGTGTGTGTTGTGTGCGTGTGTGTGTGTTGTGTGCGTGTGTGTGTTGTGTGCGTGTGTGTGTGTGTGTTGTGTGCATGTGTGTGTGTGTGTGTGTTCTGTGCGTGTCAATGTATTCAAGAAAGAGATCGGGAAATATTTGATCAAAAGTGGGATAAAAGGCTATGGGAAAAAGGCAGGGAAGTGGAGTTAGGATGAGATGGAGATCAGCCATGATCATACAGAATGGCAAAGCGGGCTCGAAGGGCTGAATGGCCCACTCCCGTGGGCAAGTAGGGATGGGCAACAAATCTGGAACAAGAATATCACTGAGGACAGTAAGAGAAAGGCAAGATACTGCGGAATCTGAAACAGAAACAGAAAATGTCGGAAAATCTCAGCAGGTCTGTCAGCATCTGTGGAGAGAGAATAGAGCCAACCTTTCGGGACTGGACAACATATCTGGCCTCGCCAGTGACACCCACATCTCGTGAGAGAGTGACGCATAAACACCGGGTGGCTGTTTCCGTGCTGATAATCGATATCAATCAAAGAACAGAACAGCACAGGAACAGGCCCTGCGGCCCACCAAGCCTACGCTGACACATGACACCTTTCATTGGGTCGTTGAGTATATTTTGGGGGCAGCCCGGCGGCATAGTGGCTAGCGCTGCTGCCTCACAGCGCCAGGGACCCGGGTTCGATTCCTGGGCTTGGGTGACTGTCCGTGTGGAGTTTGCACATTCTCCCCGTGTCTGCGTGGGTTTCCTCCGGGCGCTCCAGTTTCCTCCCACAGTTCAAAGATGTGTGGATTAGGTGGATTGGCCATGCTAAATTGACCCTAGTGTCAGGGATTCGTAGGGTAAATATGTGGGGTTACGGCAATAGGGCCTGGGTGGGATTGTGGTGGGTGCAGACTTGATGGGCCGAATTACCTCCTTCTGCGCTGTTGGGATTCTATGATTTGAGACAGAGATAGATTGGTTCTTGATTGGTGAGGGGATCAAAGGTTACGGGGAGAATGGGGTTGTGAAACTTATCAACCATGATTGAATGATGGAGCAGACTCGATGGACCGAATGGCCTCTTTCTGCTCCTATATCTTCTGATCTTTCTAAATGAAAGACCTTTTGTCTCTACGCGGTCCGTATCCCTCTATCCCTGCCTATTCATGTATCTGTCAAGATGCCTCGCAAACGTTGCTATTGTATCTGCTTCTACCACCCCCTCTGGCAGCGCATTCCAGGCACTTACCACCCTCTGTGTAAAAAAGCTTGCCTCTCACATCAATTTAGCATTGATCCTGGAACACCTAGATAACAAGGACACCTATGCCAGACTCCTATTTATTGACTACAGCTCAGCCTTCAACACCATTATTTCAGCAAACCTCATCTCCAAACTCCGGGCCTGGGCCTCGGCACCTCCCTCTGTGACTGGATCCTGAACTTCCTAACTCACAGACCACAATCAGTGAGGATAGGCAACAACACCTCCTCCACGATCATCCTCAACACCGGTGCCCCACAAGGCTGTGTTCTCAACCCCCTACTATACTCCTTATACACCTATGACTGCGCGGCCAAATTCCCCTCCAATTCGATTTTCAGGTTTGCTGACGACTCCACCGTAGTGGGTTGGATCTCAAACAATGATGAGACACGAGTACAGGAATGAGACAGAGAATCTGGTGAACTGGTGCGGCAACAATAATCTTTCCCTCAATGGCTGTACATTCTCCCCGTGTCTGTTTGGGTTTCCTCCGGGTGCTCGGGTTTCCTCCCACAGTCTGAAAGACGTGCTGGTTAGGGTGCATTGACCCGAACAGGTGCCGGAGTGTGGCAACTAGGGGAAATTTCACAGGAACTCCATTGCAGTGTTAATCCTTACTTGTGACTAATAAATAAACTTAAAAAATAGGACCCCACGCACCCCGGACATTCTCTCTTCCACCTTCCATGTAATGGAACCATATCCCTCCATTCCCATCCTATTCATTTGTCAAGACGCCCCTTAAAAGCCACCATCATATCTGCTTCCTCCCCCGGCAACGAGTTCCAGGAACCCAACACCCATCCAAAGATGTGCGGGTTAGGTTGATTGGCCAGGTTAAAAATTGCCCCTTCGAGTCCTGAGATGCGTAGGTTAGAGGGATTAGTGGGTAAAATATGTGGGGGTAGGGCCTGGGTGGGATTGTGGTCGGTGTAGACTCGATGGGCCGAATGGCCTCCTTCTGCACTGTAGGGTTTCTATGATTCTTACGTCAGGAGAAAGATACAAAAGTCTGAGCCCACGTACCAACCGACTCAAGAACAGTTTCTTCCCTGCTGCCATCAGACTTTTGAATGGACCTACCTTGCATTAAGTTGATCTTTCTCTACACCCTAGCTATGACTGTAACACTACATTCTGCACTCTCTCGTTTCCTTCTCTATGAACGGTATGCCTGTATAGCATGGAAGAAACAATACTTTTCACTGTATATTAATACATGTGACAATAATAAATCAAATCAAATCAAATCAAAATCCTTTAAAGTTTCCTCCTTTCCACATCCCCTAATAATTGACATTTCTACCTGGGAAAAAGACTCCGACTATCGGCCGGGGCATTGAGTTTAAAAATTGGCAAGTCTTGTTGCAGCTTTATAGAACCTTAGTTCGGCCGCACTTAGAATATAGTGTTCAATTCTGGTCACCACAGTACCAGAAGGATGTGGAGGCTTTGGAGAGGATACAGAAAAGATTTACCAGGGTATTGCCTGGTATGGAGGGCATTAGCTATGAGGAGAAGTTGGAGAAACTAGGCTTGTTCTCACTGGAACGACGGAGTTTGAGGGGCGACCTGATAGAAGTCTACAAGATTATGAGGGCCATGGACAGGGTGGATAGTCAGAAGCTTTTTCTCAGGGTGGAAGAGTCAATTACTAGGGGGCATAGGTTTAAGGTGCGCGGGGCAAGGTTTAAAGGAGATTAAAGGGTTCTGAAGACTGTGGAGGAACAGAGAGATCTTGGGGTTCATATCCACAGATCTCTAAAGGTTGCCACTCAAGTCGATAGAGCTGTGAAGAAGGCCTATAGTGTGTTAGCTTTTATTAACAGGGGGTTGGAGTTTAAGAGCCGTGGGGTTTGCTGCAACTGTACAGGACCTTGGTGAGACCACATTTGGAATATTGTGTGCAGTTCTGGTCACCTCACTGTAAGAAGGATGTGGAAGCGCTGGAAAGAGTGCAGAGGAGGTTTACCAGGATGCTGCCTGGTTTGGAGGGTAGGTCTTATGAGGAAAGGTTGAGGGAGCTAGGGCTGTTCTCTCTGGAGCGGAGGAGGCTGAGGGGAGACTTAATAGAGGTTTATAAAATGATGAAGGGGATAGATAGAGTGAACGTTCAAAGACTATTTCCTCGGGTGGATGGAGCTATTACAAGGGGGCATAACTATAGGGTTCGTGGTGGGAGATACAGGAAGGATATCAGAGGTAGGTTCTTACGCAGAGAGTGGTTGGGGTGTGGAATGGACTGCCTGCAGTGATAGTGGAGTCAGACACTTTAGGAACATTTAAGCGGTTATTGGATAGGCACATGGAGCACACCAGGATGATAGGGAGTGGGATAGCTTGATCTTGGTTTCGGATAAAGCTCGGCACAACATCGTGGGCCGAAGGGCCTGTTCTGTGCTGTACTGTTCTATGTTCTATGTTCTATATACGAGGCAAGTGTTTTTACACAGAGGGTGGTGGGTTCCTGGAACTCGTTGCCGGGGGAGGTAGTGGAAGCAGATACGATAGTGACTTTTAAGGGGCGTCTTGACAAATGAATAGGATGGGAATGGAGGGATATGGTTCCCGGAAGGGGAGGGGGTTTTAGTTAAGTCGGGCAGCATGGTCGGTGTAGGTTTGGAGGGCCGAAGGGCCTGTTCCTGTGCTGTAATTTTCTTTGTTCTATCCACGCCACTCATAATTTTATAAACTTCTGTCAGATATAATTCCCCCTTCAAGCCCCTCGGGGATGGTGACAGCAGTTGTAGCAGTAACTCCATTGCTCCCTGACTGAGATCAGTCAAATAAGTAAGTTCATTTATTAGTATCACAAGTAAGGCTTACATTAACACTGCAATGAAGTTACTGTGAAAATCTCCCAGTTGCCACACTCCGTTGCCTGTTTGGGTACACTGAGGGAGAATTTAGCATGGCCAATGCACCTAACCAGCACGTCTTTGGACTGTGGGAGGGAACCGGAGCACCCGGAGGAAACCCACGCAGACACGGGGAGAATGTGCAGACTCCGCACAGACAGTGACCCAAGCTGGGAATCGAACCCGGGTCCTTGGCGCTGTGAGGCAGCAGTGCTAACCACTGTCCTATTGCTCCAGGATATTGGGAAGAATCTCCCCCCACCCCCCCATCCCCCTGGCTCTTCTCCAGAATATGCGGGATCTTCTACGTCCTAAAGTGTGATCTGATGAAGCGGCACTCCCTCGGTACTGCACAGGGGCATCGGCCAGGTTTACCTGCCCAAGTGTCTGGAATTAGACCTGAAGATACAGGTCCCATGCGGTTTATGTCAGTATTAATATTCCATTCACTCAGCGAGGAGGAGTAGCCGTCAGGGGGGGTGGGGGGGGGGGGGGGGGGGGCGTGGGGGGGGGGGGGGCGGGGGGGGGGGATACACTGACTCTGACCCTCGATAACGCCAGACCTGCGGCAATGGGACATACACCATCCCTGACATTGCTTGTTCAGTGATCTCTGCACTAATTGTCGACTTGAATGACAGCCCTGTGTGGTGAGCTTGTTCCATTGAATCTACAGCCATTCGGCCCAACCGCTCCGTGCTGGTCTTTATGTCACACATGTACTTCCTCCCAACCCCTTTCCATCTCTTCCAATCAGCACATCCTTCGATTCCTTTCTTCTTGTATCCAACTTCCCATTAACAATATCTGTGTCATTCTACTCAACCGCTACCTGTGGGAGTGAGTTCCACATTCTCACCACTCACAGGGTGAAGAGATTTCTCCTGTCTCCAACAAGGGAGAATCTAACCATCTCCCCCAATGACATAACCATCAGCGAATCCCTCGCTATCAACATCCTTTGATTTGATTTGATTTATTATTGTCACATGTATAGAACGCTGGTTAGGCCACATTTGGAGTACTGTGTCCAGTTCTGGTCGCCGCACTACCAGAAGGACGTGGAGGCATTGGAGAGAGTGCAGAGAAGGTTTACCAGGATGTTGCCTGGTATGGAGGGTCTTAGCTATGAGGAGAGATTGGGTAGACTGGGGTTGTTCTCCTTGGAAAGACGGAGAATGAGGGGAGATCTAATAGAGGTATACAAGATTATGAAGGGTATAGATAGGGTGAACAGTGGGAAGCTTTTTCCCAGGTCGGAGGTGACGATCACGAGGGGTCACGGGCTCAAGCTGAGAGGGGCGAAGTATAACTCAGACATCAGAGGGACGTTTTTTACACAGAGGGTGGTGGGGGCCTGGAATGCGCTGCCAAGTAGGGTGGTGGAGGCAGGCACGCTGACATCGTTTAAGACTTACCTGGATAGTCACATGAGCAGCCTGGGAATGGAGGGATACAAACGATTGGTCTAGTTGGACCAAGGAGCGGCACAGGCTTGGAGGGCCGAAGGGCCTGTTTCCTGTGCTGTACTGTTCTTTGTTCTTTGTTCTTTGTATTAGTTATACAGTGAAAAGTATTGTTTCTTGCGCGCTATACAGACAAAGCATACCGTTCATAGAGAAGGAAAGGAGAGGGTGCAGAATGTAGTGTTACAGTCATAGTTAGGGTGTAGAGAAAGATCAACTTAATGCAAGGTAGGTCCATTCAAAAGTCTGATGGCAGCAGGGAAGAAGCTGTTCTTGAGTCGGTTGGTACGTGACCTCAGACTTTTGTATCTCTTTTCCGACGGAAGAAGGTGGAAGAGAGAATGTCCGGGGTGCGTGGGGTTCTTTTTTTTAAAGTTCATTTATCCGTCACAAGTAAGACTTACATTAACACTGCAATGAAGTTACTGTGAAATGTCCCTAGTCGCCACTCTCCGGCACCTGTTCAGGTCAATGCACCCTAACCAGCACATCTTTCAGACAGTGGGAGGAAACCGGAGCACCCGGAGGAAACCCACGCAGACACGGGGAGAACGTGTAGACTCCACACAGACAGTGACCCAAACTGGAAATCTGAGACCCTGGCGCAGTGAGGCAGCAGTGCTAACCACTGTGCCAACGTGCCACCCTTAATTATGCTGGCTGCTTCACAGAGTCAATGGATGGGAGGCTGGTTTGCGTGATGGATTGGGCTACATTCACGACCTTTTGTAGTTCCTTGCAGTCTTGGGCAGAGCTGGAGCCCCATACCAAGCTGTGATACAACCAGAAAGGATGCTTTCTATGGAGCATCTGTAAAGGTTGGTGAGAGTCGTAGCTGACATGCCTGGGGGTTGTGTTGCAAAGCTGGAGAGAGTAATTGTAGATTGGGAGGTAGGAAGTTAGAATTTGGTGTTTGTAAAAATTGTATATTAAAAGGTGGTGCTTTTTCTGTGCTTCGAGATTTAAATGCAAGTACACAGAGAACCCAAACTGAAACATTTTTATCGAAAGGCCAAGAGGCAGTTTTTACCAAGACAACAGGCTTTTCAATTCAGCCAATCAATTTGAATCAGGCACTTAGATACCAAGAACCTATTAAATTTAAGTCTGATGGTTTTTGACAACCTGGGGCCAACACTATTGTGGGAAATATTGATATGTCATCATGGGTATAAAAGAAGGGGGCAGTGGGACAAAGAAGAGAGCAACTGCCACCTGCCAGAGCAAACAGCTCTCAGCTCTCAACTCTCTCTCTCTCTCTCTCTCTCTCGAGAGAGAGAGAGAGAGAGAGAATCGCTGGCTCTCGTAGCTTCATCTATGTCTCAAGAGAAAGCACCATCTAGATAGCAAAGGTACCAAACAAGAAAGAAGTTCCAGACGGAAGAATCAATAGAGATTATTCCAGAATATTCTGGAAGACACAAAACCTGGTTATAATTTAGAGAGTGACTGAATTCTATTCTATTAGCAAAGAACAAAAAACAGTGCAGCACAGGAACAGGCCCTTCAGCCCTCCAAGTCTGCGCCGATCATGATACCTGCCCAAACTAAAACTATATGCATTTACAGAGTCCGTATCCTTCCATTCCCATCCTATTCATGTAACTGTCGAGATGCCCCTTAAATGCCGCTCTCGTACCTGCTCCCACCACCTCCCCGGGCAGCGCGTTCCAGACATTCCCCACCCTCTGTGTAAAAAACTTAACCTCGCACATCTCCTCTAAACTTTTCCCCACGCACCTTAAACCTATGTCCCCGAGTACTTGACTTTTCTACCCTGGGAAAAAGCTTCTGACTATCCACTCTGTCCATGCCACTCATAATCTTGTAAACCTCTATCAGGTCACCCCTCAACCTCCAGTGAGAACAAATCAACTTTATCCAACCTCTCCTCATAGCTAATATAATAGGAAATAGCAGAGGCTGGTTTCGATCCATCGACCTCTGGGTTACAGGCCCAGCACGCTTCCCCTGCGCCACTCTGCGACTAATGAATGGGAGTTGTAATTATTTGAACAGCATCCCATTAGAATCCTGTTTTATTCCAGAATAGTTAATAGAAGGGATTATTCAGTTAGTAGTTTAGTTAATTTGCTGTTAGTTAGATAAATAAATTGTTCCCTGTTGATTTTATAGTGAGTGTCTGGGATTTATTTTGTATTTAACCACTAGGTGTTGCTGAAGAGCCGGTCACACTACTTCACACACACTGTGTACAGATTATAGGGCGAGGGATTCCTCTTTGGCTGTTTGCATCCAATGCAAGGTCTTTAATTACTTGTGCACAAGGAGAACTCTCCACGGCCAACACGGAATGGCCGGAGCGGTTCTGAGGTCACAGAGAAACAGCTCAGCAGTTATAGTCAATTACAGCAAATCAGGAACAAGAGATTTTTCACATCTTTCATTGGCATACATATCCACCAATCATAGCATAGCCTTTTGCCCTTTCTTATCCAATAGAAAACCAATCCTTCATTAGCATAATATGTCCCCATATCTTGCTATTTGGTAATCGCCATGGTAACTTGTTCTTTGTTTTCCTCCTGCTGTCCTAACCTAGAATGCAGTGTTTATGGAACAAAGTTCTAGACATACTCGCTTATCCTGCGTACGTAAGAACATAAGATCTAGGAGCAGGAGTAGGCCATCTGGTCCCTCGAGCCTGCTCCGCCATTCAATAAGATCATGGCTGATCTTTTTGTGGACTCAGCTCCACTTACCCGCCCGCTCACCATAACCCTTAATTCCTTTACTGTTCAAAAATGTATCTATCCTTGCCTTAAAAACATTCAATGAGGTAGCCTCAACTGCTTCACTGGGCAGATTCACTCCACAGATTCACAATCCTTTGTGTGAAGAAGTTTCTTCTTAACTCAGTCCTAAATCTGCTTCCTCTTATTTTGAGGGTATGCCCCCTAGTTCTAGTTTCACCTGCCAGTGGAAACAACTTTCCTGCTTCTATCTTATCTATTCCCTTCATAATCTGATATGTTTCTATAAGATCTCCCCTCATTCTTCTGCATTCCAATGAGTATAGCCCCAGTCTACTCAGTCTCTCCTCATAAGTCAACCCTCTCAACTCCGGAATCAACCTAGTGAATCTCCTCTGCACCCCCTCCAGTGCCAGTATATCCTTTCTCAAGTAAGGAGACCAAAACTGTACACAGTACTCCAGGTGTGGCCTCACCAGCACCTTATACAGCTGCAACATAACCTCGCTGTTTTTAAACTCCATCCCTCTAGCAATGAAGGACAAAATTCCATTTGCCTTCTTAATTACCTGCAAACCAACTCCTTGAGATTCCTGCACAAGGACACCCAGGTCCCTCTGCACAGCAGCATGCTGCAATTTTTTACCATTTAAATAATAGTCCATTTTGCTGTTATTCCTACCAAAATGGATGACCTCACATTTACCAACATTGTACTCCATCTGCCAGACCCTCCCCCTCTCACTTAGACTATCTATATCCCTTTGCAGACTTTCAGCGTCCTCTGCACACTTTGCTCTTCCACCCATCTGAGTGTCATCTGTGAATTTTGACACACTACACTTGGTCCCCAACTCCAAATCATCTTTGTAAAATCGTAAACAACTTACTGAAGGCCTGACTGAAGGCCGTGTTTAGCTAATAATCATTTTCCATTACTTGACAGAGTTTTTTTGACAATCATGGAACGTTAATTTTCACAATTGTTGTAACCTAACTTCCAGAGTTTCAGTGTTAGATCTCAGAGGGGCGACTAATCTCTGCTTTATATCTGTATCTATGACATTCAGTCAACCAATCCCTGTGGGAGCGGTTCCACATTCTCACCACTCTCTGGGTGTAGAATGTTCTCCCGTCTTCAACAAGAGAAAATCTAACCATCTCCCCCTGACATTCAATGATATTACCATCAGTGAATCCCCCTCACTATCAACATCCTGGGGGTTGCCATTGACTCAACCGGACAAGCCATATAAATACTGAGGTTACCAGAACAGTAACTTCATTGCAGTGTTAATGTAAGCCTTACTTGTGACTAACAAATAAACTTTAGGTCAGAGGCTAGGAATACTACGGTATTAACTCACCTCCTGACTCCCCAAAGGCACAAGTCAGGAGTGTGATGGAATACTCCCCACTTGCCTGGATGGGTGCAGCTCCAACAACACTCAAGAAGCTCAACACCATCCAGGACAAAGCAGCCCCGCTTGATTCCACAAAATTCATTCCCTCCACCACCGACGCACAGTAGCAGCCATGTGTACTACCTGCAAGATGCACTGCAGCAATAGTGTCCCAAGATGTGTAGGTTAGGGGAATTGGTGGGATAAACACGTGGGGTTACGGGATTAGGACAGTGGGTGGGCCTGTGTAGGATGCTCTGTTGGAGGGTTGGTGCAGACTCAATGGGCCAAATGGCCTCCTTCTGCACTACAGGGATTCTATGATTCACCAAGGTTCCTGAGGCAGTACCTTCTAAACCCATGACCATTCTTCCCTGCTGCCATCAGACTTTCGAATGGACCTACCTTGCATTGAGTTGATCTTTCTCTACACCCTAGCTATGTCTGTAACACTACATTCTGCACTCTCTCCTTTCCTTCTCTATGAACGGTATGTTTTATCTGTATAGCACGCAAGAAACAATACTTTTCACTGTATGTTAATACATGTGACAATAATAAATCAAATCAATTCAAATTTCCATCTAGAAGGACAAAGGGCAGCAGATACCTGGGGGCACCACCACCTGCAAGTTCCCCTCCAAGTCACTCACCATCCTGATTTGGAAATATATCGGCCGTTCCTTCACTGTCGCTGGGTCAAAATCCTGAAACTCCCTCCTTAACAGCACTGTGGGTGTACCTACATTTGATTTTGATTTGATTTATTATTGTCACATGTATTAACATACAGTGAAAAGTATTGTTTCTTGCGCGCTGTACAGACAAGGCATACCGTTCATAGAGAAGGAAATGAGAGGGTGCAGAATGTAGTGTTACAGTCATAGCTAGGGTGCAGAGAAAGATCAACTTAACGCGAGGTAGGTCCATTCAAAAGTCTGACAGCAGCAGGGAAGAAGCTGTTCTTGAGTCGGTTGGTGCGTGACCTCAGACTTTTGTATCTTTTTCCCGAAGGAAGAAGGTGGAAGAGAGAATGTCCGAGGTGCGTGGGGTCCTTAATTATGCGGGCTGCTTTGCCGAGACAGCGGGAAGTGTAGACAGAGTCAATGGATGGGAGGCTGGTTTGCGTGATGGACTGGGCTACATTCACGATCTTTTGTCGTTTCTTGCGGTCTTGGGCAGAGCAGGAGCCCAGACCAAGCTGTGATACATCCAGAAAGAATGCTTTCTACACCTCAGAGACTGCAGTGGGTTCAAGATGGCGGCTCACCCACCACCTTCTCAAGGGGCAATTAGGCACGGGCAATAAATGTTGGCCCAGCCAGCGACCCCCACATCCCCTGAAAGAACTTTTTAAAAATCCCTATTGGGGAACTGTAGGCTGACCATCTTTTATCGATGGCCTGGTCTCGCCCAGAGTTGGAAGCGTCATGTGACTGTCTGTGGTGAGCCCTGCAGGGGACGTACATGTCCGGTGTGACACGTCATGGCCAAAGGCTTGGCCTCACTCAGATGGTAACCATGCCAAATTCCACAAATATTTCCAGCCCCTTAAATCGAGGCACAACTCAGCGAACTGCCGCTCAAGTGGGGTCATGTTCTTGTTTGCAGGAAGGTTCCATTCAGTCACAGCATCCCCAGTGGATTAAAATGGCAAACTTTCACAACATTCGCATAACGTGCCTGCATTTATATAACGCCTAGCGCAACCCCAGGGTGCCCCAAAGCGCTTCGCAACTAATGAGGTGCTTTCTGAAGCGTGGTAAAGGTAGGAGACACGGCAGCCGAATATATGCACAGCAAGATCCCAGGGAGAGCAATGCGATCATGACCGGTTAATCTGTTTGTCACGCTAACTGAGGGATAAAGATTGGCCCCAGGACACCAGTGGGAATTCCGCCCCCCTCATCCCCCCTGTCCCCCGTTCATAGAATCATAGAATCCCTATAGTACAGAAGGAGGCCATTTAGTCCATCGCTGGCACAGTGGCACTGTGGTTGGCAGTGGTTAGCACTGCTGCTGCGCAGCGCCAAGGATTCCGGCCTCAGGTCACTGTCTGTGCGGAGTCTGCACGTTCTCCCCCGTGTCTGCGTGGGTTTCCTCCGGGTGCTCCGGCTTCCTCCCACAGTCCAAATGATGTGCAGGCTAGGTGGATTGGACATGCTAAATTGCCCCTTAGTGTCCAAAGATGTGCAGATTAGGTGGATTGGCCATGCTAAGTTGCCCCTTAGTGTTAGGGGATTAGCAGGGCAAATATGTGGGGTTATGGGAATAGGGCCTGGGTGGGGTTGTGGTCGGTGCAGACTCGATGGGCTGAATGGCCTCCTTCTGCACTGTAGGGGTCATACGATTCTATGAGTCTGCACCGACAGTCCCACCCAGGCCCTATCCCTGTAACCCCATGTATTTACGCAAATCCCCCCGACACTAAGGGAGAATTTAGCACGGTCAATACATCCAACCAGCACGTATTTCGGACTGAGAGAAAATCAGAGCACCCGGAGGAAACCCACTCAGACACGGGGAGAACGTGCAAACTCCACACAGACAGTGACCCAAGGCTGGGAATCGAACCCGGGTCCCCTGCAGCAGTGCTAACCACTGTGCCATCCCTTTCCTTCTTCGGAATAGCGTTACCAGATCTTTCATATCCTCTTTAAAGTTAAAGTTTATTTATTAGTGTCACAAGTAGGCTTACATTAACACTGCAATGAAGTTACTATGAAAATCCCCTAGTCGCCACATTCCGGTGCCTGTTCGGGTACACTGAGGGAGAATTTAGCACGGCCAATGCACCCTAACCAGCACGTCTTTCGGACTGTGGGAGGAAACCGGAGCACCTGGAGGAAACCCACGCAGACACGGGGAGAACATGCAAACTCCACAGAGACAGTGACCCAAGCTGGGAATTGAACCCAGGTCCCTGGCGCTGTGAGGCAGCCGTGCTAACCGCTGCGCCTTTTAGTCAACACCCGGGTTGAACATGCTACCCGTAAAGATGGCACTGCGTCCGTCGGAACGTGCGCACGAGTGCGCGTGTGAGTCGGCGTGTTTGTGCGTGAGTGCGAGTGTGAGAATGCGTGTGGTGGGCAGGACCTGGCTTGTTCCACCCCCTTATCTCCCACAGTCAGACAGCCCACTGCCACACTCACCGTCCCTCTCCTGCATCAGGGAGAGGCACTCCAGGATTGCGGAACCGTTTCCCTCCCCCCGAAACAAGTAGAGGAGTCACAGAAACCCGCAGTAAATTCACAGCGGCCAGTACGTCACTGAGCTCTTGTTCAGGCACAGCCTGGGCCCCTCTCGAGCTTAATTCCCACTCACTGCCACTCCCCACTTCCAATAAGGATTTGAACAAAGTGCCCAGGGACAGGGTTAAGCGAAACACCATATGCATTATGAAACCATGCGAAAAACATGGAACTGGTGTGACTCTACATTCCCTGGACACTGTAGCCTTCAGAATAAGAGACTCTAGCTGTGGAAAAAGCATCGTCTATTAACCCATTGAGAGAATCACAACTGCTAAACAACCCCACCACCCCGCCCCCCCCCCCCAACCACCCCCCCCTCCCCCCCCCCCTCCCCCGCTCCCCCCGCATCCAACCTGGACAACTGTGACTGACATTTACTTCAGAATCTGTGTGCAAAGCTCCCTTGTGGGGAGATGGCACGGTGGCACAGTGGTTAGCACTGTTGCCTCACAGCGCCAGAGACCCGGGTTCGATTCCCGGCTTGGGTCACTGTCTGTGTGGCGTTTGCACGTTCTCCCCGTGTCTGCGTGGGTTTACTCCAGTTTCCTCCCACAGTCTGGAAGACGTGCAGGTTAGGTGCATTGGCCGTGCTAAATTCTCTCTCAGTGTACCCGAACAGGCGCCGGAGTGTGGTGGCTAAGGGATTTTCACAGTAACTTCATTGCAGTGTTAATGTAAACCTTACTTGTGACTAATAAATAAACTTTACTTTGAGAGGCCACCGATTAAAACACAGCTCTACCTGCAAGATCCAGCATCCCCACCGGGTGGCAGTGTTGCCTACGCAAACCCCACAGGTAACCCTCAGAGGGATGTTCCACACTGGGATGGATCCCCGGGCGGGAGGGGTTGTTTTATTAGGAAAGATTAAACAGGCTGGGACTCTACTCGTTGGAATTCAGAAGAATTGGAGGTGATCTCATTGAATGTCAGGGTTGGCACAGTGGTTAGCATTGCCGCCTCACAGTGCCAGGGGCCTGGGTTCGATTCTGACCTCGGGAGACTGTGTGGAGTCTGCACCTTCCCCCCCGTGTCTGCATGGGTTTCCTCCGGGTGCTCCAGTTTCCTCCCACACTCCAGAGATGTGCAGGTTAGGTGAGTTGGCCATGCTAAATTGCCCCTTAGTGTAAAGATGTGCAGGTTGCCCCCGTCTACATCAATGGGGACGAAGTAGAAAGGGTCGAGAGCTTCAGGTTTTTAGATGTCCAGATCACCAACAACCTGTCCTGGTCCCCCCCATGCCGACACTATAGTTAAGAAAGCCCACCAACGCCTCTACTTTCTCAGAAGACTAAGGAAAACATGTCAGCTACGACTCTCTCCAACTTTTACAGATGCACCATAGAAAGCATTCTTTCTGATTGTATCACAGCTTGGTATGGCTCCTGCTCTGCCCAAAACCGCAAGGAACTACAAAAGGTCGTAAATGTAGCCAAATCCATCATGCAAACCAACCTCCCATCCATTGACACTGTCTACACTTCCCACTGCCTCGGCAAAGCAGCCAGCATAATTAAGGACCCCATGCACCCCGGACATTCTCTCTTCCACCTTCTTCCGTCAGGAAAAAGATACAAAAGTCTGAGGTCACGCACCAACCGACTCAAGAACAGCTTCTTCCCTGCTGCCGTCAGACTTTTGAATGGACCTACCTCGCATTAAGTTGATCTTTCTCTACACCCTAGCTATGACTGTAACACTACATTTTGTACTCTCTCCTTTCTTTCTCTATGAACAGTATGCTTTGTCTGTATAGTGCGCAAGAAACGATACTTTTCACTGTATTCCAATACATGTAACAATAATAAATCAAATCAAATCAAAAAGGTTAGGTGTATTGGCCATGGTAAATTGCCCCTTAGTGTCAGGGGGATTAGCGGGGTAAATACGTGGGGTTATGGTGATAGGGCCTGGGTGAGGTTGTTGTCGGTGCAGACTCAATGGGCTGAATGGCCTCCTTCTGCACTGTAGGGATTCCATGATTCTAAAGGGGGTTGACAGGGCAAATGCTGAGAGGATGTTTTCCCTGATCAGTGAGTCTGGAACCAGAGGCACAGTCTCAGAATAAAGAGGCAACAATCTAAGACTGAGATGGGAAGGAATTTCTTTTCTCAGAGGGTTGTGAGTGTTTGGAGCTCCTTGCCACAGAGAGCGGTGGGGGGCAGAGTCCGTGTGTATATTTAAGGCTGAGATAGATAGATTTTTGATCATTAGGGGAATCAGGTATTACGGGAAAAGCGCAGGAAAGTGGACATGAAGAATGTGGGATAAGCCGCGATCCCATTGAAAGGAGGAGCAGGCTCGAGGGGCCGAATGGCCTACTCCTACTCCTATTTCTCCTGGTCTTGTGGGACACTGAATCTCCGCTGGGATTGGCTTGCCCGAGTTCCCCCCGGGTGCCAGCTGCAATTTCTTGCTTACAAGACAGAAGCTTCCCTCCCCTTCTCCCGCACGGCGACCTGGTTGCCAGGACACCGGGGCGGTTTTCCAATAACCTGCCGATGGTCACAGAGTATTTCCAGGATGGAATGTTGGTTAGTTTTTTTCAGGAGAAATGGCAGTGCGTTGGAATTCCCTGGGATTTGGTGGTGGGGGGAGGGTCGGGGGAGGGTGGGGGGGGGGGGGGGGTGGTTGGAGGGGGGGAGGAGGGGGGGGGCCTCCTCCTTCTGTCAAAATCAACAGCATTGCCGTGGCAACAGGTTAAGGGCCTTTATCTTTTAGATTTGATTTGATTTATTATTGTCACGTGTATTGTTTAAAGTTTATTTATTAGTGTCACAAGTAAGGCTTACATTAACGCAGCAATGAAATTACTGTGAAAATCCCCTAGTCGCCACACTCCAGCGCCTGTTCGGGGACACTGAGGAAGTATTTAGCACGGCCAATGCACCATAACCAGCACGTCTTTCAGACTGTGGGAGGAAACTGGAGCACCCGGAAGAAACCCACGCAGACACGGGGAGAACATGCACCTGTTCAGGTCCACTGAGGGAGAATTTAACATGGCCAATGCACTATTGTTTCTTGCGCGCTATACAAAGCATACCGTTCATAGAGAAGGAAAGGAAAGGGTGCAGAATGTAATGTTACAGTCAAAGCTAGGGTGTAGAGAAAGATCAACTTAATGCGAGATAGGTCCATTCAAAAGCCTGACAGCAGCAGGGAAGAAGCTGTTCTTGAGTCGGTTGGTACATGACCTCAGACTTTTGTATCTTTTTCCCGATGGAAGAAGGTGGAAGAGAGGATGTCCGGGGTGTGTGGGGGCCTTAATTATGCTGGCTGCTTTTCCGAGGCAGCAGGAAGTGTAGACAGAGTCAATGGATGAGAGGCTGGTTTGCGTGATGGATTGGGCTACATTCACGACCTTTTGTAGTTCTTTGCTGTCTTGGGCAGAGCAGGAGCCCCAGACCAAGCTGTGATACAGCCAGAAAGAATGCTTTCTATGGTGCATCTGTAAAAGTTGGTGAGAGTCGTAGCGGACATGCCAAATTTCCTTAGTCTTCTGAGAAAGTAGAGATGTTGGTGGGCTTCCTTAACTATAGCGTCGGTTAGCGTGCGTTTCCTGAGGGCTGTGCTCTCTCCACCAATGATAACCATCAATTATCACCAATGACTGTCTGCCGCCCTCTCTCTCTCTCTCTCCCTTCACCCCCAGTCAGCGAGTTCCAGGGCCTGACACATCCATTCGCCCTCATCCAAGGAGGACCATTAGGATTGGAGGAAGATGACTTGCCTTGGCATCACCGTGGCGATTAGCAGTGACTCTCGCCTCTGAGTCATCCATCAGCTTGTGAGGAGGCCCACCCCCTCCCACCCAAACACCACCACCCCGCCCCCCCCCCACCCCCCGACACCACACACCCCCACCCGCCCCTCCGCCACAGCCCAGCCTCAAACTCTCCTGTGCAGCACCAAGGGCGAGCTGCACTGTCTGAGGCGCTACATTGCAGACAGGACCTTAAGCCGTCTCAGGGTGATGCGAAAGATCGCACGATGTTATTCCAGCGCACGGGGGGTTCACCCGGGCCAATGTTTACCCCCCCCCCCATCCCCCCGCCACGCACATCATAAAAACAGGGGGATCCGGCATCCATTGTGCACGTTGCAGTTTGCGGGATCTTGCTGTGCACAAATTGTCTGCCACTTTTCCTGAATTAAAGCAGCTTCAACAGAATGTTTCCCAGGGCAAAAATGCCAATGACTGGGGGATTGAAGGTAAAAGAGCGAAAGTTTAAAGGGGATATGAGAGGCAAGTTTATTTTACACAGAGGGTGGAACGCGCTGCCAGAGGAGGTGGGAGAAGCAGATACAATAGCAACGTTCAAGAGGAATATTGATAGAGACATGAATAAGGGATACGGACCGTGTGGACTCCGCACAGACAGTTACCCAAGCCGGGAATCGAACCCAGGCCCCTGGCACTGCCAGGCAGCAGTGCTAACCACTGTGCCAATTGCCTCTTGAGGGGAATTGAGAGTCAACCGCATTGCTGTGGCTCTGGAGTCCCATGTTGGCCAGACCGGGTAAGGACGGCAGATTTACTTCCCCGGTGACCCAGATGGGTGTCTGGGTGGAGTTTATACGTTCTCCCTGTGTCTGCGTGGGTTTCCTCTGGTTTTTTCTCACACACAAAAGATGTGCAGGGTAGGTGGATTGGCCATGCTAAATTGCCCTTCAATGTGGGCGGCACGGTAGCGCAGTGGTTAGCACTGCTGCTTCACAGCTCCAGGGACCTGGGTTTGAATCCCGGCTCGGGTCGCTGTCTGTGTGGAGTTTGCATATTACAACATAGAACAGTACAGCACAGAACAGGCCCTTCAGCCCACGATGTTGTGCCGAGCTTTATCTGAAACCAAGATCAAGCTATCCCACTCCCTAGCATCCTGGTGTGCTCCATGTGCCTATCCAATAACCGCTTAAATGTTCCTAAAGTGTCTGACTCCACTATCACTGCAGGCAGTCCATTCCACACCCCAACCACTCTCTGCATAAAGAACCTACCTCTGATATCCTTCCTATATCTCCCACCACGAACCCTATAGTTATGCCCCCTTGTAATAGCTCCATCCACCCGAGGAAATAGTCTTTGAATGTTCACTCTATCTATCCCCTTCATCATTTTATAAACCTCTATTAAGTCTCCCCTCAGCCTCCTCCGCTCCAGAGAGAACAGCCCTAGCTCCCTCAACCTTTCCTCATCAGACCTACCCTCCAAACCAGGCAGCATCCTGGTAAATCTCCTCTGCACTCTTTCCAGCGCTTCCACATCCTTCTTATAGTGAGGTGACCAGAACTGCACACAATATTCCAAATGTGGTCTCACCAAGGTCCTGTACAGTTGCAGCATAACCCCACGGCTCTTAAACTCCAACCCCCTGTTAATAAAAGCTAACACACTATAGGCCTTCTTCACAGCTCTATCCACTTGAGTGGCAACCTTTAGAGATCTGTGGATATGGACCCCAAGATCTCTCTGTTCCTCCATTCTCCCTGTGTCTGCGTGGGTTTCCTCCGGGTGCTCCGGTTTCCTCCCACGGTCCAAAGATGTGCGGGCTAGGTTGATTGGCCATTCCAAATTGCCCCTTAGTGTCCTGGGATGCATAGGTTAGAGGGGTTAGTGGGTAAATATGTAGGGATATGTGGATAGGGCCTGGGTAGGATTGTGGTTGGTGCAGGCTCGATGGGCTGAATGGCCTCTTTCTGCACTGTAGGATTCTATGATTCTATGTGCAGGTTAGGTGGATTGGCCATGCTAAATTGCCCCTTAGCGTCCAAGATGTGCAGGTTAGGTGGATTGGCCACGGGAAATGCTCAGGGTTACGAGGATAGGGAGGGATGCTCTTTCCAGTGCGGACTCAATGGGCCGAATGGCTTCTTTCTGCACTGGAGGGAATCTCTGGTTCAATGGGTTCTTTCTGACAATCGATGATGGTTTCATGGTCACCATTCCTTTAAATACGGATTAGATTAATCAGCAATTAATTTGTTAACAATGGGATTTGAGAGCCAGTCCCTACAGGATTGGTTCTGGGTCTCTGGATTATAGTCCGATACTGCGAGACCACCCCTTCTGCCCCTCAGACCACGGTTAGAAAAAGGAAGTCAATCAAACAGATTGGCGCATTTCCAAGTTGTCCTTGGCAATGAAGGATTATTCCAAAAAAAATTGGGAATTCCGTAGAAGAGAAGGGAGCAATTGCAGGAATAGTGAGGAAA